>NW_018407244.1:168575-199532 GCF_002113885.1 Mizuhopecten yessoensis | reverse complement strand
CAGAAGACCAGGGAATGTCACAGAAATAATAATAATAAAAAAAAATGTGCAGTGTTTGTGTTTTATGGTCATAAAACATGGAACATTTTCTTCAAGAAAATCAACCACATGCTTTCTTATTATATCCTAGTAGGTTGGCATGGTTACCTAAACAGCGTGTATGCATACCTGGTCATTTTTAGACCATTTTGATTGACAGGTGGAAATATGTCAGTTGTGGCTTGGTCAATGATTTATTATACTGAAAATAATCATACAGGAGATGGGGTGACTTTCATGTCATTTTGACATATTTCTAGTTTTTGTATTGACATATGTTCTAGTTTATTCTCCTGAAACATAACAACAGAAGACAAGTAGAAATTTATTAAGTTTTCTGCTATTTTCGACTTAGTTTTAAATCGTCAGGATTCATGAAAATTTTGCAATGCAACACATACTCATTTTATGTTATTCTTAGAAGACTGTTTTAAGGATCATTTCAGGGAATGAATTTTCGGATTTCTATACCACTGCGATCAACTCTCACATGCCCCGACCGAGTCTCTGTTTTCTGTATAAACCGTAAGTTAAAAAATAAAAAAAATCTGAAAAAAACCAAGTAAGGTGAGATAAGCAAAGAGAAGTTTATCAGTTGTACATGTAATTAAAATCAGGGGATGTTACTGTAGGTACGGAGCACTAAAATATCATTCTTTAGTGTTTTGTCGCAAGCAGCGGACAGGATTCTTTAATACAGATGAAATGAAAAATAATTTTGAGATGTTTACTGATTTTACTATTCTCAGTGTCCGTCTCTGGCTCCATGGTAGGTCTGCCTCAAAATGAGAAATGTCTATAAGACATTTGTCAGGAAGAAACACCTGAACCATAATACTTCGGTGTCGGGGCCTTCGAGGTCAACCAGCCTACTAACTTTTAAAGTCTCATTTACATAAACTAAAATAACCCCGCCCGCAAAATGTAAATCGAGTCTAAAAGGAGAGTGAAAGCCTTCTATCAATAACTTACCTATGGGGACCTCAACATCAAGATACGTTTCGGTGAGACAAATTATATCATATTCATCTGCAATGTTTTCTATGGTGTATTCAATGTTGTTCCTTGCACTCCTGATATTAAAATGAAAAATAGAAAGCTCGCCTTCCACGGGACCAGTATTTGACTCAACATACATATGCTGTAATAAAAGCAACAGTAAAATAAACAGAAAATCGTAATTGTTCACGTGCATTATAAGATAATCATTCAACAAGTTTACACATTTTGCTATGTTGATTTTGAAAACTATGCATAAATAAGCAAACAAAGTGAAATGTAGATGTATCATGTTTAGACATGACAACAGGTGGAGCTGTACAAAACGCACTGTACTCTAACAGACGCGCTCAACATCACTAGCAGACGACAAACAATTAAACTACAGTGACCAGGTAAAAGCTTCAGGTAAGAGCTTTTTATAAAAAATCGAAGTAATTACAGGGTATTCATATCTTTCGAATACAACGAGATTTTTATGGTGAGATTCTACGAATTAATTGTTTGAAACACGATCATTTGGGTCACATTATTTGAGTGAGCATGAAACAATCCAATGTGGTACACAATTGTAATATATACATGTATAAGTCACACAAACTATATTCATATATTTTTTATACAAAAATTCAGAATATGTTTCACACGAGTTTAGGAGTACTGCATAGGAAGTAGCGAGAAACATCCAACAACCCATGCAATACCCCTGGCTCGTCTATTTTAAAATAATGTGCGAGACAAGTATAATTTTACTGTAACCTGCAAACAAAACAGTACGAATGAGTTGGCGGGGATGGGTCACATAGTATGACAATTAAACGGTACAATCCAATGCAATATTTTTCAATAATAATAATATTAATAAAAAACCAACAACAGTTAAACATAACTAAAGTTTTATAAGCCAAAGATTACTATGGAGGAAAAGCAAACCATTCATTATATAGCTAATGAAATAAATTACACTTTACATAGTACATTTTATCAGGTACAAGTGATGTTGTCGCTAACTACACATGATGAAATATCGGGGGTGGTGTGGATAGGTTGTATATCAGGGCGCGAAATTTGGAGAATGGTTCGGGGAGAGTATCAAACCAAATACACGATAGAATATATATTATATAACCAGCAGTATAAAATGAATTGTACATGGATATTTGGCGTTTGCCTCTCACATGTAACGTGTGGTGTACATGGAAACTTGGACATGCGCGATATGCATGGATACTGTACATGCATTGATGGGGGGGGGGGGGGGGGGGGGGGGGGGCGTAACAAACCATTCCAAGTAAAAATATATAAAGCTTACGTGGATACTCTAACCTGTGGTTGCTGTGGGGGTAGCAATTCAGACATAGTATAACATGTGGTTTACATCCGTATTTATATGCATTTGCTGGGAGTGGGGGGATGGGAGGGATGGAAGTGGGGGTAGTACAAAGTGTATACCATACATACATAATATGACATGTATGAAGTGTACATGGACACTTGAACCTGCGTTTGTTGGGGCGGGTTTAGGGTTAAACAAGCCATGCCTAGTATAATATCTGTAGCATGTATGTACAATTTTAACCGCTGATTGCTGGGGGTTGGGCTGAGGGGAGTTGGGGGGATTGTGTCGCTAACCACACATATCATAACATTTGTAATTTACATGGATATGTGAACGTACATTGTTAATTAATTTAAGCACACATGTATTATAATGAACGGAAATACAATTTGACGACAATAAAGTTCATGCAAAGAATCACTTTAAAAAAGTCTAATTACTCATCCTGCCGCTGGGTAACAGCATAATCGTTCGAGATAAAGATCTTCTGATCATCACGAGACTTTTTGACAAAGATTGAACGTCCCTGGTCCAGAACGAGTCTATTTTTCCGGCTTGTGTGAGCTGATTTAGGCGATTTACACTGGCTTGCCTCACCTTTGTCAAGGCTTCAACTATTATAATGCCAGAGCCTCTCATCAGTTTTTAGGCATCGTAAACTGATTGTCTGTCATTAGAACGGACGAAGCGCAAAATTAGGTTTGCTCGACTGTCCCGCACCCTCCCCTTCCCCCAAGGATGTAACAACGAGATATGGCAGAAGGCTGGACCTTAACTTTCAACGTTTTGTTACAAATGTCAAGAATGTGGGGTAGGGGGTCAAAAGACTGGGCGGTATGGTCACGTGGAAAAGGTCATTTAAAAATCTTTAACATGCGCGGCGGGAATACTGTTCCGGCTGCTCGAGGATAGAGGCGTGCTCATCTGCCCTACTCTCCAGATGGCAATCTTAGATGAAAGAAAATCGATATATACTGGCTGTTCTTTGATTTTATCCTGAGGGGCTGGATAACAGCAGAACTCATAGCATCACTTGTGATGTTTTAAAGTTTCTCGTCCTTTAACACGATTTCCGACACTTTCTCCATAAGCATTGGCTTAATACAGTTTAATATGGTATCATTTACTGGTTCTCTTACAATCACTGAGGCGTTGTACAGGTTCCTCTATGGACGTGTCAACACGTTGGTAGAGCTCTGGGCCGGAGGGGATACTGAGTCGCCGACAGGGGATTTGGATTGGAGAAGTTTTTTAGCGGCTATATCTATATTCAAATCCGGTGATGTTTGGTCAAATGTCCGTTTATTTGATACAGGAGTGGTTGCTACCAAGGCTTGCTCCTCAGAAATCACATGGATAGGACACACACTGCTCACCTGTCCACTCTGGTCAGTATCGGTCATAGTGAGTAAAAAGCACGGTACACTATTTTGCAAAGTGTTAATTTACAGCAACTACAGGGACTTAAATCTGATAAATATTGGATAAAGATGTTCAAAGAAACCTCACAAAGCAACGACCCGAAGCTTAATATTCAAAATCCAGGACTTACATTGAAAACTCACAAAATTACCCCACGGTTGGACGACGACCAGTCTATCTCATCTATGACGTTACAGCTGTGTTTCAGGAATTCGGATTTCGATCAATTTTTGTATGTACATGTAAGTGAATCATGGGACAATGATCACTTCAGTAAGTTAGGTTTCACATTTCAACAAAATGGCCCCCATTTCCGTCCTCTGATTGGTCGAAATTTAAATATTGTCCAATTTTGATCAAATTTAGTATGTAGGTGTATCATAGGACAATGATCACTTCCGTAGCCTAGATTTCACATTTCAACGAAATGGCTGCCGTTTTTTTCCTCTGACTGGTCAGAATTTAAATACTGTCCGATTTGGATGAAATTTTGCGCATAGGTGTAGTATGGGACTACGAATACAACTGCAGTGTTTGTTTTGTGATTAAACAAACAAACATGGCAGTTGTATATGTTTTGTGATTAAACAAACAAACACCGCAGTTGTTTATGTTTTTTGATTAAACAAAATGTGTGCCATTTCCTGACCCCTGATTGGTCGAAATTTAAACATTTTCCGATTTCGATCAAATTTAGTATGTAGGTGAATCATGGGACAACGATCACTCGGCCCCCATTTCTTGTCCTCTGATTGGTCGAAATTTAAATATTGTCCAATTTTGATCAAATTTGATCACTCGGTTCCCATTTCCTGGCCT
The DNA here is from genome assembly GCF_002113885.1 of Mizuhopecten yessoensis. Lineage (NCBI taxonomy): Eukaryota > Metazoa > Mollusca > Bivalvia > Pectinida > Pectinidae > Mizuhopecten > Mizuhopecten yessoensis. The sequence continues at coordinate 194,914 of NW_018407244.1, read as the reverse complement.
CTGATTAGTCGAAATTTAAATATTGTCCAATTTTGATCAAATTTAGTATGTAGGTGTATCATAGGACAATGATCACTTTTCACATTTCACCAAATGGCCGCCGTTTTTTCCTCTGATTGGTTAAAATTTAAATACAGTCCGATTTGGATGAAACTTGCCGCATAGTTTTAGTATGGCACTACGATACAACTGAGGTGTTTGTTTTGTGATTAAACAGACAAACACCGCAGTTGTATATGTTTTGCGATTAAACAAAATAGCCGCCAATTCCTGGCCTCTGATTGGTCGAAATTTAAATTTATTGTCCAATTTTGATCAAATTTAGTATGTAGGTGTATCATAGGACAATGATCACCTTCCACATTTCAACAAAATGGCCGCCGTTTTTTTCCTCTGATTGGTCAAAATTTAAATACTGTCCGATTTGGATGAAATTTTGCGCATAGGTGTAGTATGGCACTACGATACAACTGAGGTGTTTGTTTTGTGATTAAACAGACAAACACCGCAGTTGTATATGTTTTGCGATTAAACAAAAAAGCCGCCATTTCCTGGCCTCTGATTGGTCGAAATTTCAATATTGTCCAATTTTGATCAAATTTAGTAGGTGTATCATAGGACAATGATCACTTCCGTAGCTTAGATTTCACATTTCAACGAAATTGTTGCCGTTTTTTTCCTCTGATTGGTCAAAATTTAAATACTGTCCGATTGGGATGAAATTTTGCGCATAGGTGTACTATGGCACTACGATACAACTGAGGTGTTTGTTTTGTGATTAAACAGACAAACACCGCAGTTGTATATGTTTTTTGATTAAACAAACTGTCTGCCATTTCCTGACCCCTGATTGGTCGTAATTTAAACATTTTCCGATTTCGATCAAATTTAGTATGTAGGTGATTCATGGGACAACGATCACTCGGCCCCCATTTCTTGTCCTCTGATTGGTCGAAATTTAAATATTGTCCAATTTTGATCAAATTTGATCACTCGGTCCCCATTTCCTGGCCTCTGATTAGTCGAAATTTAAATATTGTCCAATTTTGATGAAATTTTATCACTCGGTCCCCATTTCCTGGCCTCTGTTGGTCGAAATTTAAATATTGTCCAATTTTGATCAAATTTAGTATGGCTTCTGATTGCTCGCAATTGAGAAATTATTTGATTTCAATACAACTTAGTATGTATATTGTAGTTGTTTTAAGGCTTTGCGAACCTTTTCTGATGCATCTTTGCGACTATGGGGGCAGTTTGGGGGACATCTGTAATGGTCCCCCATTACAATTAGTTAGTACTTGTTAAAAGTAATTTACCTGTGTGTGTCTACTGTTATTTTTTCATCCCACATGATGGTAGAGTTAGGTGGTGGATTCCCCGCGATTGGCATTAACCTATTTAGCCTCAAGCCTCAGTAATATCCTCCGAGTTGTGGCACAGTTCATATTATACATAGTTTACTCTTATTAAATTTAAAATTGACTAGTTGTCTTCTTTTTTTTAAATACAGAACACTCAGGTTTGTTTTCCAACATGGGCTTAATTATAGCGCCAATAAAGAAAATTTCACATACTGATAGCTATGTTCGTGATGATGATCTTATAATATTTTCATTCATTTGTGTTGACCTGTTTCCACGCATGGCCAATTTCTCAGATGACATCGATTTTGCTACGCCATTTTATTCTTTGCCATACAAATCAGTAGCAGTGAAGTTTTATTGCCAAGAACACTCGATTTATCTTGTAGCAAATTCCAAGGGAAGATAAGGAAATATTGTCAGATAAATAATCAGTCAAATCTCTTTCAATGTGATTGGCAACAGGAAAATTAAAGGAGGAAAGACCGAGATAGATTAATTATAGTGTAAATCAGGTCAAAGAGTTCTTATGGCACGATGCCTAATTTGTAATCGATGAGTATAAGAAGGAAGCAGTGTAATTCATTATAGGGTTATGAAATCACTTCAAGTGTAATCACCTGTGTAGCTTATATTCATATCTTCATATGACATTGCTGTTATGATGACGTTATATAAATTTTTTTTGTTATATTCTATTTTTTAGAATGGAAATCATACGTCAAGGGGGAGTGTTTTCACTGGCAGTCCGTGTACAAAGTTTGGTTGAAGACGTTTGTAAACCGTTCCTTGCTCGTCCGATATGTGGATTTAAAAGAAAGCCTTGTTCCTACTCTGCGACAGATTAGTAAGTTCCTTAATGTCACAACATCCGAAATGGAATACACATGTACTTATATGAATAGAGAGGGACAGCATCATAGGAACCAAAAATACGACCTGAGGATCACTGACCTCTTCACTGAGGAGCAGATTGACATGGTCAACGGCGCCATATTGAATGTGATGGCGACAATGAAGAACGGATATAGATTAAAGGATTTTATTTTTAAACCTTTTTAGAAATGAAAATAACTCATACCTTCAACTTTCTAATATACGGAGATGTACGCATCCCGATTTCTCTTTTGTTTTGAATCAAACGACATCTGTACAGCACAACACATTATTCACGATTGGGAACATTGCATATGAGATGGGCATACTGACGTGTTTATCAATACTCTCTGCAGGTTCAATACACGATTCAATAGTGTGAAACCTAGGAATGTAATCATGAAATTAACACACAGGCGGAAAAAGCATGAAATAATACAAGTTAGGAAAAATCTAAAAGGAACAGGATTTACAGTGTTTGAAGCCATGACAAAAATTAAACAACAAAGGCTGAAGAGTGATTACGGACTAGACACTGTGAAAAATTCATACAGCGTAAAAGAAAAACTTTTCGTAATTCTGAAAAACAGGAAAAAAAGAAGACTCAAAGAATGACACTCCCTCTGAGGATGCATACCTATTGGACGACCGTAACTTTAGAATGCATCGTGAGAATTCCACAATCGGTACTTGACTAGGACAATACGGCCGCCAGGGGCTCCATAGAGTCTTTGGTGTACCGATCTCTGTGTTTGTGTCGGACCTGTATTAATTTATACTAATATGTGTTTAGCATTTCTTCAATATGAGTGAGTTTTCGTTTTTCGTAGGGATGTATGTCCAGTATATGTACAGGCAAGCGAGTTGGTTTCATGCTTCATTTCATACATATATCGGTAAATTAATTGTTATAACTTATATTATAGTCTTATGCTATGTATTTACTGCAACAATTTATAGATTGTCTTGTGGTTTGTTATATTAATCGGTTAAATGGATAATTATTGTGTTCACAGGAATATCCATATTTAAAAAAGACATAATATAATATGGAATCCGAACAATCCGTCACTTAGTCGTTTTTAATATACAGTATTCTACTTCCCGTTTTTCTTGTGAACTTCCTGTTTGTAATTACAGCTTCAGCTTGTAACATTCGTCGTAAATTGACACGCACGGTGTACATATGCAACAACCAGATATATATATATATATATAAAGGTAAATAGTGAAATATAGAACGGTACTGAACCTGGAGTAGTACTATAATATACTGTACGTTAAACATCAGCGACTTGTCCAGATTTCTTTTCTCGTCTCAAGGTTATATTATCACTAGTACTGTAACTGTAGGGAATACATTTCTAATCGATGCGCGAACAGATTTTCTACTTTGGCAATATATAGATCCATAACGTAAAAATTATTTTCTAGATTTTGACGTGGTTAGTATATGTGACAACATATAGCTATAGACTGTCAGCAGTAGTCTGTACTTTGACTAACATGAAACGTATTTTATGTATATCTCTTATTTTTGCTTTTTTTCCATTGGATGGTGATTGGATCTTTGTTTTACTTCTACATAGACTCTACTCATTCCAATACATTAAACTTTTAGATTATGGATGACTATCACGTCAGCTAATTGTCAGGGACTGGGCGATTTTCTCATAAGAAATTTTACGTTTTCTTACGATTTTAAAGGTTTTACTTCTATTTCCATAGTTTGGCCGCACCCCTCTGCATCCAGGGGGGCCACAGCCACCGTTTATACAAAAGTGTGTCCCCTTGGCCCAAGGATGCTCTAGACTAATTTAGGATAAAATCCCTATGGTAGAGGAAGGATTTTAGAGGTTTTAACTATATTTCCCCTATTCGGCCCGCCCCACTGCCACTAAGGGGGCTACACCCACCGTTTATACAAATTGAGTCTCCTTTGCCTAAGGATGCTCCAGAACAAATTTAGTCAAAATATACTTCAGGACAAGTAGCGTTTAAAGGAAAGGTGGACCGACGGACGACGGACGGATGGTATGACATTCGGCCCTTCGGACCAGGTGAGCTAAAAATGAAAGGATATCAAGTGTTGGTTATTATTAGATCTAGATCTGGCGTTCTGGCTGTTTCTTTTTTATGGTTTGTAAACACATTATAATATATTAAATGGTAGCCAAATTATCACCCTGTTTAGATCAATCAGTTTACCTGTTATTGCTTAAGTAAATGTTTATAATATAATGACAATATTCGGAAAATAAGAAAAGTAGAATCAGTCAGTATATAGAAGTTACACTAAAAACGATTGTCATATTGTCCAGTTTTGATACGTAATGTGGTTGATATAGAAAGTTTACACTATAGTAAATGGTTTTCAGATTAGACAATGTTCGGATCAGTAGGTGGTCGATATAGAGAGGTTACAGGATAACAAAAAATGTGATGTATTCATGATGTTAGAACCAGTATGATGGTCAGTATAGAGAGCTCAGACTACGGTATATGTAGCCAAATTATGACAATATTCTGATCAGTAAGTTGGTTGGTATAGACATTTTTTGTTATAGTAGGGATTTCCATAAGACTTCAGTGTTTGACTTAGTGAGGTGGTATATCGTAAAAATGCTACCGAAATCATGATATGCGAAAACACAGGGAAGGCATCGATGTCGAAAAATCGACCTCACCTAGGTTCCTAGTATCAAAAACCATTTTTCTAGTTGATGAACAAAAATGTTTGATACCGATGGACGATGGATATATATTCCTCCAAAATCACATTTCATTTCAACCAGTCGAATTTTTTTCCCATTCAGTGTCCCATATTAATGAAGTTACCGCTCGAGCGAACACCTCGCTTGCTTGTAAAATGTATGTCAGGTAAGGTAATCTATATATAGACAAACTTACTAGCCAGTCAACAGGAACGTGGGATACCCGTAGTCTACACTAGACCGTCATCAATTTCTATATACAACAATTTTAGCAGGCCGTCACAATATACAAGTAGGAACAAAGAACGGAAATTCGAAATTGCATATATGACCATGGAGATTATACCAAGAATATGTCTTTACGTCTGGTATAGTACATCTAAATAGTATAAACACGCTCTCTTAATATATTTATGATCGCTATTTTGATAAATGTCGCCTCATCAGTGACTTCAAATGTACAAGGGAAATAAAGATATTTTATTCCAATATTGCACATGAAAAGTTTCGATAAGCTTCGATTTCTCTCCAGCTACCTAAATCTTAGAGCTATAACTAACACGCATACACCCTTAAAATCTAATGGAATTGAAACATTTAAGTACCCAAAAATGTAGACGTAATTGTCTATTTCGAAAATGATAATTTCATACTCATAGGAATATGTCTTATATATTAATTAAATATCTTAAAATCCCCCCCCCCCCCCCACATTACTTAAACGTAAGTGTAGGCGCTATGAGAATCCCTGTTCTACTGATTAACAGTAGATATGTACTGGAGACCGATTTTGTCTCACATGACTACCGCTTTGATAAATAGTTACTGAAATAAAGCTATATCTTGCGGGACTTATAGGAATAATAATAGAGATAGTTTACATACCAAACAACACTCATCAAAAGTGGTTTAACTGGGGAAAAACCGGCTGGAGTAGACCGGGATTCGAACCCTGGACTTCAAGTCGTTATACTGTCACTCTAATCAACTAAGCTACCTGGGCAATGGAAGTGTTCTGTCTCATCTGTGCTACGGTTATATCCAAAACGAAAGTAAGGGTAGGTTACTTTATATACGAAAAACAAAAGTGCAGCAATGGAACAAGTATCCTTAAAGTAATGTCTTAGTTGCAAGGTTATTTAGACTTACAGACACATATCTAGTCTCTGCCATTCATTTTTCAAATCGTTTAAATAAAATAATTAACACAAGTGGAAAAGGTTGCACTATTCCACAAACTTCTGATATGGACGATGGTTAGGACTTTGAGACTATACTAACTTGAGGAGGTTGCGGATAACGAAACAAATACTCAAACAGCACATATTAAAGAAATGCTTGACTTTTGAGGTTTGAATTGACTTACTAGAATAGATAATGGCATGTGACAGTCAATTACAATGATTTGGTATTGAAAATATTACCCAACGACAATAAAACAATTATGGGTAGATTATACAAGTACCTACTATAAATACATAGTTAAACAATTATCTAATAATGACTAGACATATGCTTTCTAAATGTACGTGGAATTAGTGAGTTATTCCACTGAATAATGCATTGAAATGTGCTACTTTCATCAATTTTGTAACCATGAATTGATATCTTTGGCAAAATTCATTGTTGATGTTAGTCAGATAATTAATTCACAATACTAATGTTCATCCTGTTTAACTATGTATTGATACTGTTTGTAGGTGCATGTATTTTCTACCCACTGGGTCTTGGAAATGAATGAAAGGAACCCCATTGATATTTTAAAAGTTGGACTTTCTAGATCTAGAATTCTGTGATGATTGAGATAGTATGTCCTTAAGACATGTTCGCGAGAGTGTAGAAAACGAAAGAGGTGCGTTTGGTGGACTAGAGAAACTGCCCTTTCCCCTATCAAGGGACAGGAAAACGCGATCTACCAAGAAATTTACTCAGTGGGAGGTAAATATGCTCGACAAGTGGCAGACTTTACCTATGGCACTGCTTGAAGGAAGAGATTAATTAAGGCACAGCTATACTATACACACGCTGATTGTTCAACGGGAGATAACTCGTGAGTGCGATAGCTTCGAGTCTACTACATTGATACCTGATGACGTTGTTATTCTTACTGTGCTATCTAGTTATCAATTATAGCTATAACTGATGTCATGTATGAGATAGAAACGTACATGCATTATCTACACGCTAGGTCTTGAAAATGGATGAAAGGAACTCCGCTTGATATTTAAAAATTGGACTTTCTAGATCTAGAATTCTGTGATGATTGAGATAGTATTTCCTTAAGACATGTTCGCGAGAGTGTAGAAAACGAAAGAGGTGCGTTTGGCGGATTCGAGAAACTTCCCTTTTCCCCATATGAAAGACCTTGTAAAGGCACAGGAACACGCGATTGACCAAAATATTTTCTCAATGGGAAGTAAGTATATTCGAAAAGTGGCAAAAAATTTACCTATGGAATGCTTGCAGGAAGAGATTAATTGAGGCAAAGAAAAACTGTACACACGGTGATTGTTCAATGGGAGGTAACTCGTTATTGCGATAGCTTCGGGTCTACTACATCATACCTGATATCGTTGTTATTCTTACTGTGCTATCTAGTTATCAGTTATAGCTATAATTGGGGTCATGTATGAGATAGAGACGATTGTGTGTTTTCATGTTAAACGAGACCTGCACATGGATCTTTTTTGTTTATACACCATTTAGTGTTTATACCACAGAAACATGTCTCGGATATACGGGCATCGGAGTATACATAGTTAATATTAATCAATTTTAGTCTAACATGTCTTGATTTACGCCCCAAAATAAAAAAGCACCCTGTAAAAAAGTCGGTAACCGTCGGTCTCGTTTACGGAAAGTACCGACGATTCCTGTTTGCCTCTCTCTTTGTATATTTGTTATGTACCCAGTTTTTAAGGACGAATCACTCTAGTACATTTATCCTAAAAAAGAAGCAAGTCTTGGTTTTCACCCATCAATGACAAACGCTGAAAATTATGTTTTACGTATATTTATTTACAAAATGGCCCTTAACAAATATTTTCATCTGGAAAGTTATAGATTTAAAAGAATGATATCCAGTCAGCCGATAGGGGTGGTATTGTATGAGCTGTACATAGCAATTACTACCGACTATGCGGCTGTTATTTGAAATAACACTAGAGCTGATCATTCTGCAGTGTAAGATATAAAGGAGGAACATTACATAACTGATATTACAACCAATTCTACTGATCTGCCGTTAAAACATTGGATACGAATTGTTACAATGAATCTTTGTTGGAGTCGTTTCCTGTGTTCTGTTATCATCAACTGAAATATTAGAGAAGAGTGCCTATAAATAAGAACGTCGTCTAAATCTCCAAAACTTAAAAAACGATAAAACAGTAGTAAACAGGACGCCCATATTCACTGTTATCATACAGTTTTGTTCCACAAATAATTAACGACATACATAGTCAATGGTGACATCGCCAGACAATTAACTTGATAGTGAGAGTCACCAGACGTTTTGTGTCCATTTTGTGTTAACTTTGACGAGGTAGCATATAACATGTTGATATCTTTCTTAAAATCAAACACTTGTTTTAGTAAGTCGGCAAAAATTGATGATGTGACACAAATGGGAATAACCAAATTCTTCTTCGTTTTTTCTCTCGAAAATGTGAAATGAGTATTGCGTGAACTGGTTGATTTCTGAAAAGGATTTAACTTGTTCCCAATACGATTCGTCACTCATTGCTTATAATGGACTTTTAATTCCCTCCTGTATTGGAATTCCTTAAACAGCTGCCACCACTGGACCCTCGACAATGCCCCAGGGCGGGGGTCGTCGACTTCTCCCCGGAGTCGTGCGATGATAAACCGCTCGTATTGACGTGGGATATCACGGATGTTACCCACTATGTTGACATCTGTTCAACAGACAATAACAATCATTACTATGTCAAATGAACAGACAACAGAAATTATAGGAGTGTCATATTAAAAGTAAATAACAGTCTGATAAATACATAAAAGTCATGTGTTGTAATTATATTTTTAAATTTTCTATAAATGTCTGGTTAGCGTACGCTTTAAAATAATTATATATTACAATAATTGGTCAATCAGTACCCCTGATGACCTAACACATTATCGGCTTTATATCACTGTCTTCATGGTACGGGAGGTAACTCGTTATATTCGTTGCGGCGGTTGTGTTCATTATTGATGGCAAAGAGGCACAACGAATTTTGTCCCGTTAACGTGCGTGCAATTGTGACCCATGCGTGGTTGGAGAGAGGCAATATGTGACTTCCAGGATGTGTACACTTGTCTGTCTATGAATTATACTTAGATCGGAATCAATACAACCATTGTTGCTCATGTTGCCTTGATGTATCTACATATTAATTGAACATATTCTTACTGACTAGCATCATTCTCAAAATACGAGGTGTCGGCCCTTTCCGCCATCCTACTTATATCACAAATAAGGACATTTTATTTCGGTAAATATGTTGGTATATTTACATAACAAAGTAGATTAACCTCAACATCTTCTCGGTCAAGATATCGTTCATAGGTTCATATAGGTATTTATTTATCTCATGAAAAGTCCATAATTGATAGCTGTTTACACTGGCTTGATCATTCGTTACGATGGTCGATAGCCGACTGAATCTATCTACAGTATATAATACAAGTTCAAAATCACACACTTTTGAGCAAAGAAAGAGGAGCAGTAATCTTTAACGGTAATTTAACATACTGCTCAGTCATGTGATCAGCGAACTAATTTACGACCGGATACGTTTTTGTAGAAAATGGCAAATAGACTGTCATTGTTCACGTAGCGAACGGATCTATGGGCCTTGGTTTTATAGTTTAGTGGCGACATGTACACTGAACTTAGTCGGTGTCACATTTGAAAAAACAAATAGATTGGAATTTTCTTGTTTTGGTTTTATTACACTTTTGAAAAAAATATTTGCATCTCAAATACTCAAAGAGTAAATATATGGTGTAAATAAACGGAACAAAACGTTTGTTGAATGATTAAGTACAAATGTACGGAATTCCAATTTTACAGTCGTAACATATGCAACGATGAGCAAACACGTGTACATTTGCAACAGGTCAATCACCCTACTCGTTTATTGTCTCGCTGCCGAGAAAAAGGAGAAGCGAGACTAAGGTGTTGCTTTTCCGGCGACGACGCTGTCAACATAATTTTTTTTGCGTTTAAGTTAGTTGTACTTAACCTATAAATCATAAATCAAATGCTGAAACTATAAGTGCTAGGCCAACCAAACGTGGACCATAGATGCATCTTAGGTTGTACATCTCAACCAAATTAAATACTGGATGCGGTCTACCTTTCATGGTCCATTGACTTTGTCAGCATCACCATCAAAATTGAGTTTTGCGTTTAAGTTAGTTTCTCTGCATCTAAGCACTAGGCCAACCAAAATTGACATTTGCATTGATGGCCGAAGCGGGGCACAGTGGAGACATATCAATCCGAATGGCTTGCTTAACGTTCAGCATTAAGTTGTAATAGCAACAACTTGTTAAACCAATGTCAGTATAATGTGACCGGGCGGAATGCTGTCCTGAGTGCCTTCGGCATGGTATTTCAGTGAGATGGCACTATAAAGTCGGCGTCAGATCCGCGCTATCACAAGGAGGCAAGTACACCAACATACCCTGTCTCCAGCACAAATACACACAGGCAAGCATCCAAAACATACACGAAGGCAAGTCCTTAAATCACTTAAGCTGTTGATAGAACGTTAAACACAATAAAACCAAACCAAGTCAGCCAGAAGTCGGTACATAGTTGCCATGTTGACAATTTAGAAAACAAATATCGCTGTAGAGTTCGTAATGGCATTACAATTAAGCCTTCCAAAAGATTTGGTCGAAATAGGACAATACCAACATTTGATATAGTTTCTGCATTGGATAACAAGTGCAGAGCGGTGCTGGACTTGTCAGCTGCATTTGACGTCATCGACCGTATCATACTTTATAAACATCTGGAATACTCTTATGGAGTGACTGATACCGCACTATGCTGGATACAGTCTTATCTGAGTAAACGACGACAGTGTGTTGCCATCGGATCTTCCACCTCACATGACAAAGTACTAGATTTCGGGGTTCCTCAAGGGTCGGTGTTAGGACCATGAACATATTGTATGTACTCCAAACCGATTGGAGAGAAATGTCGTCGCCATAGCCTTCGCTATCATTGCTATGCCGATGACACAGAAATATGCATGGTCATCAAACAACAGGACAGTTGGAATACAGTCTCATAAAGTCTGGAAACTTGTCTGACAGATATCAGTATCTGGATGAACGCCAACATGCTAAAGCTTCATCAGGAAAAAAGGTAACTAATGGTCTTTTCCCCAAAGTGTCAGCAGACAATGGCTCTCAAGCTCAAGGTCGAATCATGTATTATATATTAAATGTCGTAGAGTTAAATTTACGATGGCTGACAAGAGCCTGACAAAAAGATATGAATTTTCATATCTTTTTGTACCACGGTACACATTTGTATGGTACACAAAGATATGACTCAGTGGAAAAACTATTAGATAGAAAACTTTTCATTTAATCCACTACGTCAAAAAAGTGTGTGGAGGTATGCGGACCTTGTGGGGTAACATATACTTTGTGGGCGTGTTCATAACACTGAAAGTTGGACTGCAGCAAACTGTGTTCCGGATAGGAATAGTAGTAAATGATAAGTTTTGCTAGATAGTATGCTTTATTTAAACGTAATTTTCATAAAACTATCACATTTACCTATCAAACTACATTATAAAATATAAAATGCATATTCAGAAACATTTAAATTTAGGATATTTTTATATCTACCAACATTAAGCTAATTTACAAGACTTAAATCGCTTTTTTTATGAAAGAGGTAACTCTTATCTTTTCAAAATATTTTGGAGGCATTATCTCCCTTTAACCGCAGATCTGCTCATTTTCGATGTAAGCATATCGTCTATAAAGCTGCTCTACATTTACGTGATTGTTTTTGAAGATTCTTATGAAATGGCCATCGGGATATGTAAGTATTAAATATATTTCAGCAATATAAATCAGTTTTGTATTTAAAGTGGATCTGTACTTGGTCGTTAGCCTGTGATCAGATCATTTGTGGATGTTATGTTTTCTTAACTAGAGCAATGTCTAACTCAATGATCTTATGCTGGTACAGATTATTCACAAACTCATGCCCCCCACCCATTGTATAAGGTTGTCGTTATACAGAGGTTACACTGTAGTAGAGGATTGTAATATAATGACAATGCTAGAATCAATACGGTTGTCGTTATACAGAGGTTACACTGTAGTAGAGGATTGCCATATTATGACTATTCTAGAATCAGTAAGCAAAGTTGTCGTTATAGAGAGGTTACACTGTAGTAGAGGATTGTTATATAATGACAAAGCTATGATCAGTAAGCAAGGTTGACGTTATAGAGAGGTTACACTGTAGTAGAGGATTGTCATATAATGACAATGCTAGGAATAGCAAGGTTGTCGTAATACAGAGGTTACACTGTAATAGAGGATTGTCATATAATGACAATGCTAGAATCAGTAAGCAAGGTTGTCATAATAGAGAGGTTGCACTGTAGAGGAGGATTGTCATATAATGGCAATGCTAGGATCAGTAAGCAAGGTTGCCATTATAGAGAGGTTACACTGTAGTAGAGGATTGTCATATAATGACAATGCTAGGATCAGTAAGGTTGTCGTTATAGAGAGGTTACACAGTAGTAGATAATTGTCATATAATGACAATGATAAGATTAGTAAACAAGGTTGTCGTTATCGAGAGGTTACACTGTTATAGAGGATTGTCATATAATGACAATGCTAGGATCAGTAATGTTGTCGTTATAGAAAGGTTACACTGTAGTAGAGGATTGTTATATAATGACAAAGCTATGATCAGTAAGCAAGGTTGCCGTTATTGAGAGATTACACTGTAATAGAGGATTGTCATATAATGACAATGCTAGAATTAGTAAGCAATATTGTCGTTATAGAGAGGTTACACTGTAGTAGAGGATTGTAATATAATGACACTACTAGAATCAGTAAGCAAGGTTGCCGTTATTGAGAGATTACACTGTAATAGAGGATTGTCATATAATGACAATGCTAGAATCAGTAAGCAAGGTTGTCATAATAGAAAGGTTACACTGTAGAAGAGGATTGTCATATAATGACAATGCTAGGATCAGTAAGCAAGGTTGCCATTATTGAGAGATTACACTGTAATAGAGGATTGTCATATAATGACAATGCTAGAATCAGTAAGCAAGGTTGTCATAATAGAAAGGTTACACTGTAGTAGAGGATTGTCATATAATCCCTATATTATGATCACTTGGTAATCGGTACAGATATGTCACACTATATCAAATAGTAAACACGATCACAATGTTAAGTACATCTAATCTTTCGTGAATGTAACATCAGTCTAACGGTATTATTTAGTTACATACAGAATCAATAGGCTGGTTTATGGATTACTACCTTAGGCATATAAATCATAGACAATGTCCAGGACCTGACTGAACTGGTCAGTGATATATTTTTTAACTGTGAATATAGGTATGGTAATGTAATTACAAAGAGTAAAACGTGTTATAGCTGATATGAACAGTAGAAAAATGTTGGAGGACATGAAAGTCTAGTACTGGAACATAAAACATATTTATGAAACTATTTAATATCATTTTTAATAACTGGACGTTTTTCGAGGATTGTACTTTTTATTTGAAACGAATATGATATAATGAATGGTAGTGAGGTAATCACCATAGCTAGATCCATAGGTTGATCCGTTATTGAACAAGTAAAGAGATGTAAATAACAATGTTCGAAAGAATAAAAAAACAACATGTTAGGATCAGTAAGGTTGTCGGTATAGAGATATTACACTTTAATATACGGTTGTCATATAATCAAAATTTTAATACGCTATGCGGTCATCAAAGAAAGGTCACACTATAGTTAATTGTTGGCATATAATGACACGTAGATGGTCGATATATAGAAGTTACACTTAATATAGTGTTGTCATATATCCCTGATGGGCAGTCAAAATAGAAAGGTTACACTATATTCAGTGGATGTCATATAATGACCATGTTCAGATAAACAGATAATGGATATATAGAGGTTTCACTTTAATAACTGGTTGCTATGTAACCCTAATGTTAAAATCACTAAGTCTGTCGGTATAGAAATGTTACACTTCACTAAGTGGTTGTTATAAACGCAATGTGCGGATAAGGAGGTGATCAATATAGAGAGTTTACACTGTAATACATGTTGTCATATAATTCTTAAGTTATAATCAATAAAGGTTGGTATAGCAATGTTACACTTTTGTAAATGTTTGTCATATAGTGGCAATGTTCGGATAAGTAGTGATCGGTATAGAGAGGTTTCAATATAATTAATAGTGTGATGTAATCATAATGTTAGAACTAGTAAGATGGTCATTATAGAGAGGTTTACCTATAGTAATTATTGTGAGAGTATGACAATGTTCTGATCAGTTTGGTGGTCGGTAAAGACACTTTTATTTTAGTAGAGGTTTTCGTATGACTACAATGTTTGACTTAGGAAGTTGGTCTGTCCGAAAAAGGCCACTCTATCCTCGTATCAAAAAACAATGTTTCTAGTTGATAAACAAAAGATGTTGGTACCGTTAGAATGATTGATACGTTTCCAACATTTCTATCAGTCAAAGTTTTTCTCATTCATTTTTTCAATATATAGTTACCGTCATTCTTGAGCGAACAACCCCATTCTCGCTTGTTGTAAAGGTGTGACAGGTAAGGTTTATCTATACATAGACAAACTTACTAGGCAACAGGAACGTAGGATAACCTCGTCTACACTTGGCCTTCACCAATATATATATACATAAACTTCAGCCAGCAGGAATGTTAGCTCGAGAATGACGTCAACCTTATATATATGATTGTCACAATATAGTAGTAGAAACAACAGACGGGGCTTTCAAGTAGCACACCAATCAATGACACATGAAATCTAGTAGCGTGCCTTTGGCCTTCTTGAAAGCAGATTGAGAATGATGTACTGGCAAATCAGTATGAACATGTTCAATTAATATGTTGATTAATCATGGCAATATGAGCAGGCAATGGTTGTATTTATGTCGATCTAAATATAACTTATGGAAACTCCTGGAAGTCACTTATTGCCTCTCTCCAACCCAGCATGTGTCACAATTGCACGTACGTTAACGGGCACAAGTCGTTGTGCCTTTTTGCCATCAAGAACTTGCACAACCAGCGCAACAAAATCACGTTCAGTCATATATGTCACTCTTACCAAAATGAGACATACAACTTTAGCAATTTTATATAGCGGATATAACGAATTACCACCCGTACCATGAATACAGTGATATCAAGCCGATAATGTGTCTTCAGGGATACAGATTGACCAATTATTGTAATAGATAATTATTTTAAAGTGTACGCTAACCAGATATGCATTGAAAACTTCAACATATAATTACAACAACTGACTTTTATGTATTTATCGACTATTAATTACTGTTGATATAACACTCCTATAATTGCTGTTGTCTGTTCATATGACATACTTATGATTGTTGTTGTTTGTTGCACAGATGCCAACATCGTGGGTAACATCCGTGATGCCCCACGTGAATACGGGCGGTTTATCATCGCACGACTCCGGGGAGAAGTCGACGATCTCCGCCCTGGGGCATTGTCAAAAGTCCAGTGGTGGCAACTGTTTAAAAATAATCCCGAAATGTTTAAGGAGTGTTTTAAAGGAATCCCTATACAGGAGGGAATGGAGAATCCATTATAAGCAACAAAAGAACAATCGTATTGGAAACAAGTTAAATGCTTTTTAGAAATCAAACCACTACACGTAATACTCATTTCACTTTGTAAAGAGACACAGAGAGAAGAAACGAAGAAGAATTTGGATATTGTGTCACGTCATCAATTTTGCCGACTTTCCAAAACACGTGGTATAGAATGATATAAACATGCTATATGCTACTTTGTCAAAGTTTACAAACAAAGGACAGTGTGCGGGAATCTGCTGGCTCTCACTATCAAGTGAATTGTGTGACAATGTGACCGTTGACTGACAATGTGACCATTGACTGACAATGTGACCATTGACTGACAATGTGACCAGTGACCATTGACTGACAATGTGACCGTTGACTGACAATGTGACCGTTGACTGACCGTTGACTGACAATGTGACCGTTGACTGACAATGTGACCATTGACTGACAATGTGACCATTGACTGACAATGTGACCATTGACTGTAAATGTTGTTAAACCTTGCGGAACACACATGTGTGAAATACTAGTGAATATGGACGTCGGGTTTACTACAATTTTCTTTATCATATTCTTACCTATCGAGATTTGGGTTCTTTTTTATAAACACTTTGCTCAATTAGCTGAATTTTAGGGAAATTATGATAAATATAATAAATAGATAAATATCATCAGATCACAGAAAATGACTGAAACATAGATTCACTGTAACACGGGTTCGTTGGTATAACGGTGGATCAGTAGAATTGGTTGTAATGCTAGTTTTATTGATGTAAAAGGTTTCCTTAATAAACGTATAATACAGAAGGTGCAGCGTCAGAGCTATTCAAAATGACGGCATGGCAATTAATTGATTAAGCTGATGCATCCGTACGGATAAAACAATCACACCCCTATCGACCGACTGCAAATCATTTTGATACATTCCAAATACAAAGACTTGTAAAATGCCATTTTGTAAATAAATATACGTAGATCATCATTTTCAGCTTTTGTCATTGATTGTTGCGGACGCAAATTCAAGACCTGATTTGTTGTATATCGGGTATAGAGGATGATTGATATTTTTTTTCTCCGTCATTAACCCAACCATGGGAGACTACAATAGATTATTATTAGTTAATGTGACGTCTGGTAATATGTAACATCCCTGTAGTACACTCATCTAAATGTTGTATTAACGAGATCAAATTCTAGGTGCATCTGTCAGTATACATCAAAACCCATTATCATCTGTAGCCTGTGTATGACATCTATAATAACTGTTTTTTGAGCTTTAACAGTAAGTCAAGTAACATTAAACTGCGTAATGCTGAAATTACGTATACGAGTTACCTCCCGTTGAACAATCCTCACATACACATTTTTCCAACGGCTAAGTGTTAATCTGTCTATGAGGATACCTGTACTATTGCAAAACAGTAGCTATGTATTGGAGACCGATTCTGTCACATGACTACAGCTTTGATAGATAATTGCTGAAAGAAACCAATACCAAGCGGGACTTTTATGAAAAAAATAGATATGAAATACACCGAACAATAATCATCAACAGTGCTTTGATTGGAAATAAGAATCAGCGAGATTCGAAACCTTGACTTCAGATCGTTATACAGTCACTATAATCAATTGAGCTACCTGGTCGACGGAAGTGCCCTGGTTCATCTGAACTTATATTCAATGTCTTAGTTTCAAGGTTAGACACATAAATACATACATAAATAAGCAATGTTAAATACATTTTAAATAATATTGAAAGAATTAAAACGAGAGGAAAAGGTTGCATAATTCTTCTGATATTGACGCTGATAACGACTTGGACACTATAGCCGGTGTCTTGATATCACTTGATGACAGTAGTGCGTAAAGACATTTTGATGAAGTTGTAGATCATAAAAATACTACAGCAGTAGATATTAAAGAAATTTTTGGCTGTATAGGGTCATGTGAGGATGGAACTGCATTACTGAAACAGGTAGAATGGAATGTTATTAAATTAATATAACCCTTTCTTTATATATTTTTAGATTTTCTATTCATATCTTTATTTAATGAAATGGACTACGTTACGTGTCTCTTTGTAAATTTCGATCTCACAAAACATAATAGAATAAAAACAACGAAATGTATAAAATCATAACAAATGAAATGACATGTGTGTGCTAATTAGATCGATATGGAATTAAAAACATTACCCAACGACAATGGCAATCATAAACAATAAAGGGTAGAGAATACATGTACCTACAAACAGCATCAATATATAGGTTAACAGGATGTGCATAAGTGTTGCGAATTAATTATCTGATAATCATCAACAATAATATTTGCCGATGAAATGACGCGTGTGTTAATTATATCGATTTGGAATTAAAAGCATTACCCAACGACAATAAAAATCATAAACAATTACGGCCAGATAATACATGTACCTACAAGCAGTATCAATACATAGTTAAACAGGATGGACATAAATGTTGCGAATTAATTATCTGATTATCATCAACAATAATATTTGCCATCGATTCATTGTAAGTACAGTGATATAGATAATGATATAAAGCTGACAGTGCAAGTGATTATTTTGAATGATTCTATAGAAATGGCCATCTGGATATATAAGTACTTGAAATTATATAAATATTATTTGTATTTGTAGTTTATCTGTATTTGGTCGATAGCCGTTGACCAGATCAAATGGAATATTATGGTTTCTAACTATAGTTTATATACAAACTGATTACGTCACATGTTAAAAGTTAGTCAATTGTTTGTCACAGTTGCTTAATTAATCCTCATCACCATCAAATAGTTTAAAATTGTTTTAACTTGATTTAAGTGGAGGTCGAAGGTGCTTAAACTAATCGACATAACCCTCCTTAATCCCATCCACCCTCCTCTTCCCCTTTCGTCTCAAAAACAGGCCCAATTAAGGGTAAGAAGTCGATTTTAAACATGTTTCCTGTCTGGTTGGTACAAAGGATTCCCCACAGATTTTGAAAACTTAAGCATTAAAGAAATCTCCTATCAACAATGCAATATCAAGCGAGTCCATAACCATTGCTCTAGTACGTATATCTTAATATGTTTTATATATGTAGGAGCAACGCAGGATTTTCGATAAAAACGATTGAAATAAAGACTATAGACAATATATTGTCCTTACTATAACTCACACTTAGCATGAATATGGCCTTATCAACAGTAAAGTGGTCGGTGTAGAGAGGTTGCAAGATAGTAAATGGTTGGAATTATAATAACAATGTTAGGATCAGTAAAGGGTTGGTATAGAGAAGTTACACTATACTAAATGGTTCTCATGTAATAGTAATGTCAGGATCTGGTAGGCGGTCGGTTCAGACAGTTTACATCATATCAAAGGGTTCTGATATAACCTCAAACAGTAAGGATGTCGTTATAGAGAGGTTACACTGTAGTAGAGGGTTGTAATGCAATACATACGTTAGGATCAGCATGTGGTCGATATAGAGATGTTACACTATGTAAAATATAAATGATAATAATATACAGCATTTGATATAGCGCCCTATCTAGCTAACATATACGCCTGTTCGTTGTTTATTGACATAAGGGAAGCAACTCTTACGACCTTACACATTGACAATTTTTGGGCAGTGCTCAATTTGCTCACTTGTGCGATTAAGATCTTGATAATTTGAAGGTCATCTCATCCTTAGGCTAGTGCAATAACCGCTCTTATCGAAAAAAAAAAAAAAAATAATGTTATTCTATGTGTTAGTTTGCACACAGTGATGTTGAAAGGCTTCATCAATCATGGTACATTATCATCCCGGTTGCCTCTTTCAGAAGTGTTTCTTTCTTTAATCAAAGTTATTCGGCAAATGCAATTGTATATTTCGGATAAATTTTCGAAGAAGAAAAAGGTATAAGGAACTGATTGTGAGATATGAAAAAAAGATGTAAATATCTGATTTTTTTACTTTAATCTTATTGAAATTATTCAGATAATGAATGAGGTTTAACTTATCTTATACATATAGTGTAACATCAATTAATCAATCAATCTGCCGTACCAATGCTTAAACTATAATAACACATTGGCATTATTGTTCATGTCATCACTATAACTTTGTAAAAACAAATCCATAACTTGCGAATTTTTATGAAAACATGAAAGTGATGAAATAAAGAATCTACAGTGAATTTAATGAAAAAATATAACGAAATCTGGAAAAGGATTTGAACCTTGGCTCCCTGATCACTTCATTGTCTTTCTGTTGCGCTAGTTACATCACAGTGTGGTAAGGGTAGGTAACTCTGTATATTAAGGACTGTAGTGGAGTTTTCTAGTGCTTTGTCGGCAGTTGAACAGGGACAATTTAGTGAGGTAAGTTATTTTTGAAAACCTAGTTTCAATATTCTTCATGAAAATATAGTTTGATACTCCTTATGAACAATACATGTCGAGAAACAAGAGACAACGTTTTCTTGGCGTTCCTGTCCAGTGGTGAGAAGGTAAGTTCTCGCTTTGTTGACCTAACTTCATTCGAATACAAGTGCTGACATTTCTTCTGAATCAATAGCATCATCCAAACAACATCTCAATTATCGTTATAAACGAGTAATTTAGTTTAATGTTTTACCTATAAATATCCCACTATGTTCACTTCTTGCTGAAGGGCCCGGATATTGCGCTATTTAGGTCGTAGTTATTTTAATCACCGGCTTTAAAGATAAAACTGACCGCACTGGTTGGTTTCAGGTCAAGTCATTATCAACTACGTAGACTTTCGTTACTGATGCTGCTTGACTAAATAGCCCCCCTAATAGAACAATATTTGACTTTAGTCTTGTAATCAACGGTATTCATATTATGGTGATTTATTTTAATACAATTACCTCTGATCTGTAATAGAACTATTTATATATGTATGCCCTTACCTGTTGGAATTAAAATCAATAACGGACTATTGTTGAGATGAATACCTTCTGAGATTCATTCTTGTGAAGAATAAATATCGGATTATCTTAATTTTCGTTAACACCATTAATTTGATAATACAACTAACAACTTTTTACACGCAATTAAATTAAAAAATAATGTCAGGTATTATTTTCAAAGAATAATGACAACAGCAATATATATATAAAACATTTGACGCCAATCACGCTACTTCCATGAAACTATTTTCCGAAATCGTTCTTATCTTCCAAAACTTGCAGAACGATTAAGGAGGAACTATATACAACGATTATCGCTTTTGTCAAAGCAGTGCTATTTCAAGATAGTTTAAGGATATGCTTTTAGTTTGTAACCCCCACATTGCGTCAAAACATCTTTGATGGGAATAAAATATCCCTCTCGACCTTTTGCAGCAAAGAACAGCCCAACACACTCGAGTTTGTCTTCGGCATTTTTCACAAACACTCCCCCTCCAGAGTCACCTTGCTGATGAATGACACGACACAGTATTCTTGTTAATCCCCTCATAAGAACTTTACCCTGAGGATAAACAATCTTTTCTTCGTGTCCTATCGCTGAACAGACACAGTTCAATTCTGAAGTAAAAGCGCCGAATTTCAAAACGGGACTGTCCGGCAGGTAATCTCCAATGGTTCCTGTGTTGAAAGTCAATCCTTCTGCAATACCTATAAAACAAAAATATCTTCACTATATTTGCCAAAATATTTTGTTATTCATTATTCATTTTGTTGCAGATGATTTCAGACACTGTGTTAATGATTTTTTAAACTGATTTTGCCCTGAAATTGACGCTGTGATAAAAACATATTTCAGACTGTAACATTCTACATTTTGATATTATGTTCTTATTAGAAGGTCAATTGTAGCATTTTCTGATCATCAATAATCTAGAAATATTGATGAAAACGTAAATGAAGGAAAGTCGAATGATTTTTTCAATAAACGCGGTTTTTGAGAAATCGATAAGTTATAGTTTTCATCTTTTTCAAGGGTCGATTTTGTGGAAGCGATGAAAGCCTATCAAACCAAGGTTCACAGAACGTTTTTGTAATCGTATCATACATAAAGTTTAAAGTTTTGAACGTATTTTGTTGAAAAAATTATCATTACGATAGTCATTATGATATTGAAAGTAAAGGAGGGCAATCAAATCTGCGATTTCTTCTACGTATCTTTAAGGATATTTATCTTTTTTATTTTTATTTTTTATTTTGTCAGATTTCATTGTAATCTTAACTGTAACAATTAAAAATTAGTCTGTTTATCTATTGTATAAATGATAGACAAAATCACAATGCAAACCTGCATCAAGGAATGCACCTTGTTGAACAGAAACGAAGTTGATTGATCTTGGAATCCGCAACGCAGACGTAATTTTCACGACAGCAGCATCAATAGACGGATCGGCACTTGGTTTGAAGGTCATTTTCACTACTTCACCACAAAGAGAATCTGCATTAGAGTCTTTCTGTGGTTGATAGACGATATGATTGCGTCCGGACTGAACACCAAAAGCAGGATTGTTATCAAGAACATGCGCACAAGTGATAAATCCTGTTTTCTGATTTGGCAATTCAACGAAAGGTCCAATTGTCCCGCAGACTTTGTTGTCTACACAACTTCCGGTGATGATACCTCCACATGCCAAAGGCTTAAGTTTGTCTGACGGTTGACTGGTCAAGACAATATATTCCTCTCGAACGTCAACCGGAAAGCAGATATCCTTACAACGCAAAACACGAGGGAATTCTTCTTCCTTCTCCGTTAGAAATCCTTTGAACTTGCAACACAGAACAATACAGTTATCTCGGAACGCTTTTCCACCCGTAGTACGAACGGCCGATATACGAATTCCGTTGAGGTTTTCGTGATTTCTCCAAAGAGTGTCACTGTTCGCATCAACAACATCTTTCATACGTTCGTTTTCTTCTTTCGACAGACCGGGCACTTCCATATCTAATTCAAAGTCGATGGCTCTTTCATTGTCCTGGTCAAACCCGTTAGCGTTTTTGTATATCGTTTGTATTCCAGCTATTTTCGAACATGCATCGTCGAGTTGATCGGTGGTATAAATAACTATGACATTTTCACCAGTTGCAATCAGTTTGCCATACTGAACATCTTCGTGTTTCTCTAGAAGCTGGGTCAGAATTCCTCTGACGAGAATAGTCTTTGTTGAAATAGTTCGAACACCAGCCAAACATTTGTCGATAGTCCTGAAAGACGAATATTTTGCTAATATATTTAGAACGGGTATGTTTTCGCTGTGCATTGCCAATTCTAACGGTGTCATCTTTCCATATTTGGGCAGCTGAAGGTTGGTGTAAGGATGGATATCGGTGTCAACTTCAACATTGACGTCTTTAGGAAAATCTTCAATCAGCCTTGAGCATTCCGCTTCCGATCCACTGACTGCACAATGATGTAGTTTAGTCCAGGTCGACCAATGGATGCCTAAAGATAAAATAAGTTATTAGCAAGTTATTTAAAGGTGAATGTAAGACAGAGTCATTGTACGTTTAACATTTGGTGATATATACATTATGCCAAAAACTGAAGTACACTACACTATACAGCTGTTTCGTCCTTATAGATCTCGCCGGTTATGCTAGGGTCCACTGCAGGAAAACCAAATTGATCTAAACTTTAGAAAGATACCACGGTACATAAAACCCAACATGTTTTTAAGTTAATAATTGAGCTGATAAGTTTGAAATCACTTTACTTCATCATTTTATTTTTTTATGACAACAAAAGTCCAGTATTGTATAAAATCAGAAAACTTTAGTTTTAAACACATATCGCTTTTTTGTTCTTTCCATTGATTTTACAGCAGATCATCTTTAATGATGTGTTAATCTGTAGAGAAATTGTGTGAAGAAAAATTGTGTGAAACTTTGTAGATTTCGTTTCCCATTCTACAGGAATCAGCAAAGAAAATACCTGCAAAATTCAATTTATTGTAGCAGTACTTAATATGATTTGTATGAACATTGTGTTGGGTAGCATCCGATGATTATAGTAACGAAACATGTTAAAATTGATGAAGCAGTTCTTTGCAATTATTTCTGTCTCATTTTTACATCGTAAGAGAGGCATGCTCTGAATATAAAATCAGCTAATTTGACACTTCATATATTCATGGTAAACAAGTTAATAATTGTCAGTAATTTGTTCAAGGATTCTTGTGCCACTCCGGAAACCTATTCACTGAAAGCATTGTTTGGGGATATGCTTAAAGGTTTGATAAATGATTTCTGAAAATAAAACTTTTATGAATAATAATAAAAATTACAGAAAAAGCAATAATAGTTTTCTGACTCTTAAATGTTATCGAGCTCCTCCGATCACTTTATATTCCTTCCAACGAATAGTCCGTCCGCTCGTCCGTCCGTTTGTTTATTGTGGCTAGAGTGAGCTCTCCGGTCAATGATAATACCCTAGCCATCTCGTTCTATAGTTATATCCAGAATGGCCTGCCCGTCCGTCCGTCCATCTATTGTGGGTATTGTGAGCTCTCCGGTCATTGGTAATACCCCAGCCATCTTGTAATACAGTTATATCCAGTAGGGTCCGTCCGTCTGTCGATTGTGGCTAGAGTAAGCTATCTGGTCAATGATAATATTCAAGCCATCTTGTCCTACAGTTATATCCAGAATGGTCCGTCCGTCTGTCCGTCTGTCAATTTTGGATAGAGTGAGCTCTCCGATCAACGATAATACCTAGCCATCGCGTCCTACAGTTATATCCATGATGATCTTATGATATACTACATCATACCTACACTACAATGGAAACGTCCAGTGTTCTGTCTGAAGTAGTGTGAAAATAATTCTTAATGTAACAATCTTACCTTTAACCTCAATATTTTGCGTCATACCGATGAGGTCCAAGTGTTGATTGTGATGTTTCTCTTTTGCTAAATCAAGGAAAGTTTTTCTATCGTTAGTTGTAATTCCGGTATAAAAACCAGCCTTCTGAAGCAAACGATTTACCTCTGAAAGGTACAGCACGAATTCGTATTGCATATTAGCAACAGCTATATGCAGTACAGTTATTTCATCTGTGCACTTCGAGCCAACATTAATTTTGTCTTCAATACCATTCTCTAATAGTCGAATGTCTCCACATTTGGCTGCTTGGATCAGAGTCCACTTACTGCACCCACGAACTTTGGTGTCATATCTGTTACCTGCAAGAATAACAACACATCAACGTACTAAATCTGTAACCGAACTTTAACTATTCTCATTGTTTTTTGTAATTTTCTTTGGCAAACCTTAGTTATCACTTTTTTAACCGTAATATTCAAAGTGAAGTTTTATCAACTTTAATATTTTTTCGTTGTTATTGTCTTTTTGTAGATTTTTGACGTCTATTATAAATCCGAGGTAGTTCAATCTCAAAATAATTAGATATTATTAGCACTAACAATATGAACGTAAGGGAAACACAGTTAACTGAAAATTTAAAATTTCGTTATTTATACTGCAGGCCTAACATTAATTACACTGCACCATACAACTGTCTTGTCCATCCAGGACTCGTCGGTGTTTCTAGGGGGAAAAAGTCAAACACTCAATTAGTCGGGTTAGGACTCCTTATTTAAAAACAACATAGAAGATAAGAGGAGTAATTGTTTAAATAATGAGTGAAATGGGTACATTATTAACCGATCTAACTATGTCGATGAAGTTTACTAAATTCTTAATTTAAAATTTAGCGGTGTTCTGTCTGTAGTGTGGAAATAATTCTTAATGTAACATGCTTACGTTTAACCTCAATATATTGCGTCATACCGATGAGGTCCAAGTAGTGAGTGTGATGTTTCTCTCTTGCAAAATCAAGGAAAGTTTTTCCGTCGTTAGTTGTTATTCCGGTATAAAAACCAGCCTTCTGAAGCAAACGATATACATCTAAAAGATACTGCACGAATTTGTATTGCATATTAGCAACAGCTATATGCAGTACGGTTCGTCCATCTGTGCTCTTGGAGCCAAAATCAATTTTGTCTTCAATACAATTCTCTAATAGTCGAATGTCTCCACATCTGGCTGCTTGGAACAGAGTCCACTTTCTGCACCCAAGAACTTTGGTGTCATATCTGTTACCTGCAAGGATAACAACACATCAACGTACTAAATCTGCAATCGAACTTTAACTATTCTCATTGTTTTTGTAATTTTCTTTCGCCAACCTTAGTTATCACTTTATTTTTACCATAACATTCATAGTGCAGTTTAATATGTTTTCGTTTTTATTGTCTTTTTGTAGATTTTTGGCGTCTATTATGAATCCGAGGTACTTCAATCTCAAAATATTTAGATATTATCAGCATTAACAATATGAACGTAAGAGACACACAATTAACCGAAAATTGAAAATTTCGTTATTTATACTGTAGGCCTAACATGAATTACACCGCAGCATACAACTGTTTTGTCCATCAAAGACTCGTCGCTGTATCTAGGGGCAAATAAGTCAAAAACTCATTAGTCTAAACTACATGTAAAACAGAAGGGGGGAAGGGG
>NW_018407244.1:103553-168567 GCF_002113885.1 Mizuhopecten yessoensis | reverse complement strand
GGGGGGGGGGCTGGTTAAGCCTCCTTATTTAAAAACAACATCAAAGATTAGAGGAGTACTTGTGTAAATAATGAGTGGGTATATTATGAACCGGTCTAACTATGTCGATAAAATTAATTAAATTCTTAAGAATATTAAGGTATAATCAAGCTCTCAGGGGAATGGACACTTCGATCAGAACGGTGGTCTTCGCTGTATTTCTATTATGGCATTCGGGTGGCGCAATGGATAGCGCACTCGCCTTTTACCAAGGCGACCGGGGTTCAATTCCCGATGATACGTGATGAGGTATGGGGTCACATGCCCGATTACGTGGGTTTTCCCTGGTACTCCGGTTTCCTCCCACATAAAGAACCCATAGCGCTAACATCCGGGCCAGCAAGCGTTATTAATATAACTTTAAAAGAAATGTTTCATAATTGTTGTAAAATAAATAAGGTTTAATTTTATTTGTATTCTTATGTTGCATATTTTGTGTTTGTTTCAAATAAATAATACATGATGTGACGTTCTGAATATCAGTTGCATTATCAACAAATTGCCAGTACGGTATGTAGGAGCCCATTTTTACTATCTTATATAAAGCATCAGCAAAATGTACATAATTTGATATTCAAATAAAATGAGGTCAGTTGCGCATAACAACAATACAAAAAACGCAATATTTGAAGCATAAGCGAGGCTAGGGGGTAATAATTTGTTTAATGGTCATATACATGCTTACACAATAAAAGTAAACACAGTAATTTTTAAATAAACAAACGTGAGAAAGCACCTTAACTGCTCAAGATGGAAACCTGTTTGTCATAAATTATTTACAGTGCGCTACACACATGTGTAATGTGCGATTAAGCACAGTTAAGTGCTACACGCTGGTTATCCATTTAACACAAGACTACACTCCTGAATATTTCGATTACAAATATGTCCTACCTCAGTATAACTAAGACGTGTCCCACCATGACCTTTCGGACATGTGATCTCTTGATCGAATCACACATATACATCCTCTCGTCCTGGTTGATGGTTGGCTGGTACAGGTGAATGTATATGGCCTTCCGGTTCCAAATTTCAAACTAATTCTTCTTTGCGAGTGTCAGTCCTACTTACGAAGGCCAAAGTAATGGGCGAAGTATTGAGGAATGTAGCCTGATGATTCGAACAAGTATTTTAAAAACATCAGATTTGTAAGCACCAACATAGATGAACTTTCGTACTCACAGTTTGGAGCATCTTTATGTGTTAACTACATATAGCGAAGATAAACGACAGCTACATAAGGGACATTAGTGGCTTTGACGTATTTACCTGCAGAAGGTTCTATCTGCAAATTTCCAGACAAAGTAGTATCGTCCTCCAATAATAACGTTTTGCTGTCCTTTTCTATGACGTTTTCTTTCTGTTCATTTCCTGCAAGATAGAGAAACGTTACACACACAAGTAATTTCAATTTTGCCATTTACTAAGACTCATCGGTGATGCTAGGGGTCACAAAGTTGGATATCTACATTATCGTAACTACTGTTGACCTGTTAAAACATGCATAAGTCAAATACTTTAACCACGTATTTCTTTAAGGAGATTAATCAGTTTTATAAATCGATGTGTTTTAAATTCTACTTTGTACATAAATATTGAGCTTTGCTATATTACAAAGATGAACGAAATTACATCATAGCATACAGCAGTTTTGTTCTTCTACGACTCATCTGTGATGAAAGGGGCCAATGAATTGGAGAAACAGAAGGGCATGTGCGTAAAACCCCGAAAAAAAATATTCCATAAAATGAAAAATGTATCTACCATTGATACTTTTCTTCCTTATACGGTTACTATTCTTCTTCTTTTTCTTTGTGACATCAGGCTTTTTGTCTAAAATATTAAAACGGACATTTTGAAATTATCTATAGCACTGTAATGGATTCAAAGACGATTGCTTTAAGCCAGAAATGACTTTCTCGTGACAATAAGTTTTGTTGTATTACGATATTGCATATTCTTCTGTTGTGGGTAACTGTTTTCCTCCATAATCAGATGATATTGGTACTTATATATTTTTTGTTTTGTTTTATTAATTAAATTTCCAAAAGGTATCACCACTTTGTAGCTTTTAATATTTCATAAGGAAGTTAAAAATATATATATGTATACAATATCATACCTTGACCTGGTTTTCTTGATTCTTCATTGTTGAAGTCAATAGCATGCAATTCTTTAATGAAATCTTCCCAAATGTTATCCGAATATTTTTCGGGAGTCCCTAAATATTGATACAATATGTATATTGCATGAATCACTAATATATAACGTCGAAAGCAGTTAACAGAATCATAAAACTTTCAGTTGGATGCAGATATGATTATATCTACCTGGTAATATGAACTTAAAATAACTGATGACAACGATGATTAAAATGTGAAATTAACATCAACTAGTAAACTCTTGTAAGTAAAAATTTATGCAAAGAAAATCTTTTAATTAACTAATAATATTTTATTTTCCTGCAGTTCCTAGTACAGATCTTTTGTTTTTTTAACTTTCAATATTTTTTCTTCCATCTTTACTCTAAACGACATTTTATAAAGCAAAAGATGTAAGTTAACTTATCTTCTATTAAATAAATATATAAAACTATTTCATGTCCAGGGGTGAAGGATAGGGAAATTCCACCCGATTTGTTTTTTAAATAAATAAAACCCGAGGCCTTGCCGAGGGATTTGCCAATTTTAAAAATCCCGAGGGTGGTAATGCCCTATTCTATACCCTTTGACATGGAAGAGTATTTTTTCCTCATTCCAACTACCAGAATAATCTCAGAAACCCTGAAAATGCGTTTTGACTGGCTACCATTGTGAAAATATCATCCCCCCCCCCTGATATTTTTAGACGAAAACGAATGTCAGATTAAGCATACCCCATATTTGCAAACAGAGTTTGCCTAGAAAAAAAATCAGATCTTTCTTACGTATACGGTATATATATCGGAAATGGTTTTAATTTCATCACGTCGCCTTCTTCGCATTACGGCATTGGATATTTCAAAATTCGTGACATCACGTTATTGTTGAGCCATTGTGATGTCAGGTAACATGAAATGGGGTGTAAGATATACATTTCTTACACACATTTCTAACCATGGATAGCTCTATCTTAAACACAAGGAAATGAGAGAAAACATATATTTTATCGTATTCTTTCACTGAAAGAGTTCCATACATTATTTATAAGATATATTATATCATATGAGTTGATGTACGTCTAAGCACCAATGTAGAAAAAAAGTATAAAGTACCTCCTTTGAAATGCCTGTCCAACAGGTCTTGTCGCTTTAATGTCACTAAAGCTGTGTAAACGACATGTTGGTATTTAGTCGTGTGACGTCCAATGGTATCGAGCCATTTTGATATGACCAGTTGGTGAAGATGTTGTCCAGTTTCTTGGATAACCTTTACCTGCGATTCAGTGAATCCGATATGCGAGGCAAACTCTGCGAAATTTCCCCCGAGTTTTTCTGTTAGATCCGACAGCCATCTGTTTGCCTTCGATCCTTCAGAAAATTGTGTAGATATAATATATTACAGTAGCATGTATGTTGTTGTTGTTTGTTCTAATTTGATCAAAATAAGGAACAGCTAGTGTATAACATATTTCATTTTAGATTCAAAATACAAAGTCGTCGAATGGCGTGATCAGACATTTCTGGTAAGTAATTTATAAGGTCAATTTCTCATGAAGCAGGCATCATGACTGGAGAAAATACCGTACGGGAACATCGATTTACATGATTGGACCCCCCTCCCCCCAAAAAATAAATCCTTTTTATGAAAGAGAAGAGCAACATAAGGTCCAACAATAAACTGGAGATGATGCTAGTTTGATGAAGTTATATTATTATTAGAAAGAACCAGCTGTACAAGGTTCATCAGCATAAAGATATTTTTGGATACATTTTCATTTTTATCTATACATACAAAGTGTCTCAGTGTGACCATCTCTGTAATCTCTGAGTTCCGCTTTTGATATAAATATATCTTCCCTGCATTTCTTCAATATGTGATGCTAAAATCAAAGGTTCAATTACATTATTCTGATTCTTTATTAGAGATTTAATAAAACATGTTATAACGTAGCATTCAAATCGATAAGGTTTGTTGACTGGTGTAGCTCCTCTTTACGATGCAAAAGACAGGTATCTGATTAGATTTTGAATATCTGAAACCAATCAAACAGCTTACTGCGATCCTTCGTTTTCGTCATGAAACATCGCAGGAGTGCAGACCAGATGTGTATAGCGAAATGAGATCCTTCGCATTTCGAAGACGTAGTTTGGTATGAAAATAAGACGTTATGTTGCAATGGGTCCTGAGAGGAACACGTTCATTTAAAAAAAAGTTACTTTTGCATTAAATGAAGACAATTACCTGTTAAACTTGACTTGAATCCTGACGCGCTTGCCATTCCTGATTTAGATGTGCATTACCTATGCAAAAAGCAATAAATACCAATTAAATGCATAATTATTGCCATCGAGTATGCCAGAAGAAATCTTGATTCTAATTCATTTTGAGATGTAGTATTGTTTTTATGACGGAAACATCACGAGATAACGCCACAAATCTCAAAATAAAATAGGATTTTCTCCTAACTAAAAAAAAATCAAATAAAAAAAATCATCCACATAGAAAACCGTTAAGTGTTATTTAAGGTATTATATATGTGTATGCTTGTAAAGCGTCTCTGACGAAATTTCACTGGCTGCTTTATATTAGTAGAAGGCCAATACAGAATATCTGACAGGGACCTTATATATATTTAAAAGGTATCTTTTTTTTGTATATACATTAACCTCCCGTCAATCTTATTTTGGATATTACTGTAACACGGTTTGGCAAGGCGACTTTCCTTGACAAGGTTGCTTAGTAGGTTTAAGGTAGTAAAACAATATGCAGTGCCTGGTTCGAATCCCGATCTAGAACCTTTGCATCCTCTTTTACTCTCAGAACTTTGCTGTTGTTGATTATTTGTTTTGTTCATTTCATGGAAATTTCTTTTCATAAAAGTCCCGCAGGTAACGGTTTTCTTTTCAGAAATGTTTGATAAAAGATATAGTTATGCCGGGGAGATAGTTTCCAATAAGTAGGTACAGTTTGGAAAATGGAATTTACAAATTTGAACATTTGGGAAATTAGGTAGGTTTGCAATGTACAATAACGAAAACATATTGTATATTGTAACAAGAGGCCAAGAGGGCCTGTATCGCTCACCTGTTTCTTTTGTTACACGAAACTGACATATAAGGTAACTGCAGACCAAATTCGGTAACTAGAACACACGACATTTTAAAATCTCTTTAACGGTTC
Organism: Mizuhopecten yessoensis; assembly: GCF_002113885.1. Taxonomy (NCBI): domain Eukaryota; kingdom Metazoa; phylum Mollusca; class Bivalvia; order Pectinida; family Pectinidae; genus Mizuhopecten; species Mizuhopecten yessoensis. The sequence continues at coordinate 163,207 of NW_018407244.1, read as the reverse complement.
CTAAGATATTGTTGTTTGAAATTTGAAAGTTGAATTTTAAAGCTTTTAACCCACACAGCTCGTCTATATAATATACCCAAGTATAATGAGTCTAGACCAAATTTTTATTAAGATATTGTTGTTTTAAGTTTTTAACATATTAAACTGTGACCTTGAAACTAGGTCAAGATCCTTTTAATGAGGAAACTGTATAGCACTCCATCCCAGGTACCTACTGGCTTAATAGCATGCACCTAGGTCCTCCAGGTCTTCAGAAGAGTTTGTTCAAAAGAAAACAATTGACGGACGACGGACGAGAACCATTACTTTTTAAGGATAATAAATTAACAATATGGCGTTAAAGTCTTTCTTTATTTAAATTTATTGGCTTAAGCTGCCTTTTACAAGGAAGAAACTGTATAAGCTAATTTCAATATTAATATAGGTCAAATAATTGTGGCATGAAATGAGATGTATATTAAATATATCCCCCACTTCTGTTTATGCAAGACTCATGCATCAAATGCCGTACATCCCTGAGGGATACCTCTAATTCACATAGTTCATCTGGTGACCTCTAGTGCGGAAAATACATATTTTTCTTAATATTATTAGCGTGTGCAGGAAAACAATTAATTCAGTTTGAAACGTTCGATACCATTCCTTTTAAGGCTGTTTACACATATGTTTACCTCCGTGATGAGGATCATTATATAAAAGGGACTACTTAATGTACATTTTCGGTACATTTTGTATGTGAAAAAGAAAATGCCAACCCCGTGTGAACAATTTTCGTTCGAACCCATAAAAAAAATCAATCGTAACACTCGTAATGAGTTCTGATTATGGAGTGATACTAAACCATTCAAAACACGGTGAAAGAAAGGAAACACGCATATATGCGATTCATATGGTATCAATTTCATAGCGTTACTGCAAAGACTTACCTTCCCGTACAAAGTCAAAAGCGAAAGTATATCTACTTCCAAGAAGTTTGTTTTAATCGGATATAAAAGCTAGCGTTGAGCAAACACATTTCAAATAAAATTATTCTAGTGTCAATTTTGTGTCAAATTTGTGTCATCCCAACATTTCTGTCAATGGTCCATGGTGATTCAGTATGGAGTGTATTCTACAAGGAAACAAACAAACACATGTATATATTCATAAACAATTCGATATGTATATAGCATGTATATCATAATCATAACTGTATATTCACCGTTATTCATAGAATGTCCATGTATGAACAAGCACTACATAAACCACATCACGTGATTAACGAGAGCTAACAGGAATTGAACGAGGCCCTATTCGAGAACATTCTGAAAGTTAATCATTTTTTGTAAAAGACTTAGATAACGAAAGTACACCAATTTTACAAAAATACTTGTCTCGCAGATAAGATACGTAGTTGTTAAAAGGAGATATACATAACATTTGTAATGGGTGTTTCACAAATTTAATAGAATCTTCACAATGAAAGCGTTGGTTTAAACCGTTTTCATTGTAACCGAAAGTGAACAAACAGTCAAATGACAAATGTCAAACTGAATGGCGATTCTCAAAAATATGTCACGGTTTCGAACGTTGATCTATCAATTGTTTTCAACAATTTACAACTTAGATTTAAATTTGGCTTACCTGCTGAGTTTCGTTCTGAATCACAACGGATCGATTATATCATCATTTAAAGAATTTCCGGAAAGACCAGCCTAATCTAAATTAGCACCACACGTTATCGTTGTAAATCAGATTGTTCATTATAACTTACATGTATATTGCAAGTGCGTCTACATATAGGTTTACATTGTACGTGTATAGGCATAATGTTGCAGAATTTAAATATTTCCTTTTTGTTATGCATGGCGGCGTTCTTCCTTATGCGAAGTTTTGACCTTATTCATAAAGACACAAAAGATGTGTTTCCTTCTGGGACATTCACCGAGCTCAGTTGATATTAATTACTTTGCATATGAATTCCAGTGTATGCAAGTATACAATTTTACTGATATAGACAGGAATACTATACATAGCTTCCATAAGCAATATTTATAAACATTTTTCAGATTTAAAAATCGTTATTGAAGTATGATTTATATTCTTAAAGGAAACCAACACACACATGTACTCATTCTTAAACGAATCGATATGTAAATAGCATATTTATAATAAACATACCTGTATATCAACAGAACAGTATAGTCCCAATTATTTATAGAATGACTGACGCCTCTGTCTGCCAAGTCTTGCGTGTCTATAATTATTATCAATGCTTAACGGCCCATCAACACAGGATAGGTCATTAGGGCCAACAAATGGTCGACAAAACAAAAGCTGAATCAAATTTTAAAAAAGGGGAAAGAACAGAGAGAGAGAGAAAGGAAAAGAAAATAGAAAGTTGAAAGGGAAAGAAAAATGGACAGAAACAATATCTACACTATTAGATGGGACTCTGAGGATTGTACCTGGCCATTCCAGAGGAATGCACAAAGGCTAGCCCGAAGGCGGACTTCTGTATACCAAACCCCCAGGAAGGAATGCATAATGGTGCAAACCTAGCATTTGCGTCCCGGCCAAAGGGCGGTGCTGATTGGTCTGACCTCTACCTTTCAACCTGTCTGGCTTGGGTGACCCTACCAGGAGCACAATGCCTCAACCAGCATAGAATTCTAGGTCATTGATGTACTCAATCCCCCCACCATGTAAAAGTGCAGCGACTAGGGGATTGCGTGTCTATAATAGGATTTCAATGTTCAAGCACGACATAAACCATATCACATAAGAAAAAACGGATATAGCACGTTACACTCGAAAACAATATGTATGCTATTTTTGTCCGAGAAGGATCCATTGTTGTTAAAATGAGAAATACATAAAATATATCATGAAATTGGTAATGTGTGTTTTGAAATCTAAGTGATATTTAAACCGTTTAAATGGCTACCGGTAGTGTACGTGGTATAATCTGCATGTACATTTTATTAAAAGGCGGTTATAACGGGAGTACAATTCCCAAAAACTTCGTAAAAAGTACTTGTCTTATCACACGGAACAGTACATTAATGATAAATAGAAAGATACATTGCATTTGTTCTGGTCTGAAATACGTTTTTTCTTTCGCAAATTCTGTAAAAGATTCACAATTGATAGTTCGGTTTGTACCTTTTAAATGACTACCGTAAGTGAACATGGTACAGTGTAACGACGGTGGTCGATTGACAATGGTGTTAATCAGATATTAATTGAAATGTTCGAATGTTTTACTCGTTAATAATGTATTCATCATATTCATATCTTGTGCAAAAAGATAGGACAAAATGTCAACATCCAATCAAACGACAAATGTCGAACTGTATACCAAAATGGCAATCTTTAAATAAGTGTGGATAATAAAAATAATTTGTCACAGTTTTGACAGTTGATAGACCACTTTTCGAAACTGTGATATATTGTATTTACATTGGCTTACCTGCTGAGTTTCATTCTGAATCGTAACGGTTCGATATAGTTTTTTAAAGAATTCCCCCCCCCCCCAAAAAAAATAATATTTTAGTAGTTGAAAATAGAATCACACGGCATCATTGTAAACAATGTTGTCTAGAAGAGCTTTTATGTATGTTGCACTTATGTCTACATGTAGGTCAACATTGTACATGTATAGGGACAATATGGCCGAGTTCAAATGGCAATTATTTGTCCCATATATACATTTATCCCTGTTTTAAAAGTAAGCCAGCATACTACGTTTCACGCATGACAGCATTCTTTATTACATAAAATTGTCACCAGATTCATCGGGACACAGTAGGTGTGCGTATTGTGTCATCCTGGTTATATTTACGTACATTATCCGATATATGTTGATATTTATTACTTGGCATACGGGAGCATTTGTACAATTGTAATTACATTGACTGACATATCATTTTAAGCAATTTTTATATAGTTTTCAGATTTGCCGTTAAAATGGACCTTTTCAATATGAATAAAGCTGAAGTGGAATCAACAGAACTTCTATTTATGTTATGAAAAGTATTTAAAAGCATTGACCTGGAATACAGATGAACTTATTTTGTTATGTAAAAGAGCATGTATCGGAGTGAGATTACTTGTATTTCTATATGCAGTAGTTTATTCGAAAGGCAGTGATGAGTGACTGGTTAGATTGATTTTGCTATGGGGCAATCCAAGGGCTAACTGTTGTAAACCTATACAGTACGGCCACGGCGTATAGCAAACATTCTGTTATTTCCACTGTCGGTACTCGAGTGCACATACGATGCGTGCACTAATAGATTACTTTTACAATTATGTTTTATAATATTCCCGAGTCCAGTGATATGGTGTGATTGAATTATATTGCTAAAGGTAATATTCAAGATAAAAATATATCAAAATAACGGTTCAGGTTGATAATAACTTTGGGGAGACCCTAAATCGGACCACATAGCGAAAATACCTCTAAATCTTAATTGTGTCAAGTGTTTATTTGATCATATGATGTTGACTAGAATGAATGATCAAACATCATCTGTTTGTCTATAAAGGGTTAATTTACTCCTTCAAATAGAATAGAAGTAAAGGAGGAAATCAAAACGAGAAATGGGGTATTTATTAACGTTGTAAAAATGGCGTTCGGCCGCGGGTTATGGCTTCTGTTTCAGAAAATAAGTATATATGTATACCATCATGCATGGGAATACTTCTATTCATACCGATTCCACATATTATTAGGAGACAATGTTTATTACCAGGATACGGCCGGTACTGAATTTGTTACTAAATATATTTGCATGTCATGTGTCCTTCATGAATTAAAAAAAATGTCTGTCCCATGCCTGCAGTTGTATTTAAATAGTCAATGTCCCATTACAAGGAAACAAATATGAGAGAAAACGGGTATTGTACGATACCTTTATCTACATGTGAGTTTAATAAAAGGCTGATATAACGATAGTACAATTTCAAACAACTTCACGAAATGCTTGTCTTATCACCCGGATGATATGTTATTGTTGAAAAAGAAATATACATTACAATTTGTTATGGTCTAAAATATGTTTTTCTTTTGCAAATTCAGAAGAATATTCACAATTGATGTTTCGGTTTGCACGTTTTAAATGGCTACCGGAGGTGAATATGGTAACGACTTTACTTGATTGTAAATAACGTAAATATGATATCAAAGGAAGACTTATTCGAAAATTCTACATTTTTCATAGGTAATAATGTTACATATATAGTTTGTACAGTCAAGAAAGGATAAATATCAAGAGATAAAAGTTAAAATATACCCAGGTGGCAGTACTGGCATCAGTATAAAATTAAACGTCTTTCACAGTTTCGAAAGACAACTTAATGACATTCCTTTTACAAATAACAACTTACCTGCTGATTTACCTGCTGAAGTTCGTATCAAACCTAAACTGATCAATCACTATCTACGCACTTACCTGAACACCACACCAGCTAAACGTTACGTGTGTGTTATCGTCTAAGCTATTTTCATTGGTTAGGTCTTCGTATATAGACACATTGCGGCAGTGTAATTCAAAGCCATGTATCAAATGTACAAATTCATACGTCATAGATACCTGTTATTTACACCGAAACAAGAGTATTGCGTTTCACGCATGACAACGTTCAATTCGTGTACATGCTTTGTTATCCTGAACATGACTGATCTAAGTTGAAATTTATTACAGGGCATATAAATTGCAATACATGCATTTGAACATTTATACTGACATTGACAGACTTACTATAAATATGACATGGAGTAAACAGAGAGTGGTCAACGATCAAATTGTAAATATTTTGAAAAACACATCTTTCAACCACTTTTACTATTGATACAATTGAAATAAGACGATAATCTCAAAGTAGTGAACGACCCCCTTTCGTGTTAACTTGTGTTATGTTAGCCTGTTTCCATAACAGTGGGAACTGACTATGAGTAAAAGGAAAATAGAAAAAAAGCATTAGGAACACTAAGGATTTCTAGCTGCTTCTTTCAGTAAACTAGGATTACTGAGGTCAAAACCAATAGCTTTGAAACGGTTCAGAATTGTAATGACATAAATATTATCTTGCCTGGTCAAGAAAACTGTCACCAACGTAACAATTCCCAATTGACGAAGAATTGCTTATACCTACTATATCTAATAGAGACGAAGTTTGTTTCTGTGGTTAGTTTACTAATTATGATAACCTAAAATCTGTAATTGGCGTACGCAAATGTACAGTAGTATGATTGTGATCGGTAGGTGTTGGAATTGTTTTACGTGCCATGGTGTAATAAAATTCAGATTGCCTCATTATAATACACAGAAGGTTGGTTGAAATTTTCAAGAGCGAATTTGGGACCAGGATCGGAAAATAGAAATTACACTGGTTAACAAAGGGAAAAGACAGTAGTTCATATACAGGTTGTGATAAAGGAGAAAATCTATGAAACACCAATCATTGGCTACACTAAGCTTACACCATTGTTTGTAACGTACATTATCATTCTTAATGTCTCCGTATTTTCATGCCGTGGCGGAAGTGTGTAAGTGTATTATGTTTAAAAAGAACTGGGCTTTATTAACACAAAAGCCTTTTGTGTGGGCATCATCAACACAAAGGGCCTTTCATGACACTTGATGAAAATTGGGCAATATTAATACAAAGGCTTGAATACATAGATGACGTAACATACTCCATACTTCACCACTATATAAAAACTGAACATAAAATTCGAAAGAACACAAAACAATAGAAAGGAATACATTTGATTGTATTTTAATTACAATAATTAGTTTCATTTTTATCATTGTTTCCAATGTCACCATCATGTGGTATAAATGCTTAATAGCAAAACATTGGTGTCATTGGAGCTAACAACGGCTGCTGCTTCGGTCTCAAATATATTTTATCCGTTTTTACTCAGAACCATCAAATCATACTCTGTTCACTTCATGTCCTCCTTAAGTGCGAAAGAAACAAACATGTAAATAATTACACACACACACACAGATAATACACGACACGAGTACAGTACATTGAAGTGACATCGATTTTGATAGAAAATTTACGAGCATGCAGTGTATGTAAGACATTTCGCTACTGGTAATGCATCATTGAATCATTGAAACATAACAAATGATTATAAAGGTTTAAGAAAACAGACGAGAAACGACTTTCATAAACTGTGATTGAATTAATAATCAGAGGATTTCATCAAATGGAACTCGAGATTTATACACTGCCCGTCGAAAAAGAATTCAGCTCAGACATAAATCTTCATCACGATAACTACTGATGCAGTGGTGCCCTTTCAGTAATTGATTATTCAGGTTTATATTTTATTCAGAGTGAATTGCAATTTAACATCTCGGCTGTTTAAGGGAAGGAGCAGTCGTGTTATGTCGTTCCACACCTTGCAGAGTGTTCGTGATTGGTAAACCGTGGCGGCTTATATTTATTTTCTAAGTGGTATTTACTTAAACAAAGGAGAATATTGGTTTAAGTCGGATAATTACCTCAACATGGGCTTTCTTCTGAATACAACCCAGAGATTCGGGCTAACGCCCTCATCTCTGGGTTGTATTCAGAAGAAATCCCAGCATGAGGTCATTATCCATTACATATAGACGACTCGAGCTTGACTGATCACGCTTTCAGCACATGCTATTCCATTATAGAATTACAATCTACGGAATTAATTAGGGAATCATCTTTCGTCGATTTACAAAAAAACCCAAAAAAACTCTGGTTGCGGTATAACTATTTCGTTCATGAGACAGTGGAAGGATTGCCAAGAATATTTTAACATGTACATGTATTGGTGACTTCAGAAGCGTAAACCATATGTAATAAAAGTGCACTGTATTAACGTAAGCAGTAGATCAATCACTTGACTATCATGTTCTACATTTGTTACAAAAAGTACTCATTTCAAACACACTATTCATTTGCTATACCCATTGTTAGCTGATCGTATAATAGCCATGTACTTGTCTGACCCAGCCAACAATACGGACTGTTCCATTAGTAGGTAGTGATAGATAGGGTGTCATGCAGTGGATGCTTTACCGAAACATAACTTTCTGTAGGAATATTACTGGTTGACCTTAAATAAAGGATTGAAATAACATTAGGTAGGTAATGCCCTCAGGAAGATGCCATGTTTTAAAAAAAAACAATATTGGTTAAAGTAATGTATACACCATGACTTGGACACGTCCGACGGGTACTCGTATATACGTACGCAGTAAAGCAGGCAGTGAATCGTCTGCTTGATAACCGAAACGTAAAACCACTTACTGGCATAGTGCATTCACACAGTGTTTACCTGTTTACCATTGTACCTGATCAATAACTTTACAACACAGGTTTTAATAGCATTCAGTGTACTAGAGGGGAAGCAAACAGTGAAAATATAATTTTATAACAAAAAACAACCTTACTGAGATCATAGCATTCCAGAAATGAAACGCTCTACGATTAAAAAATTTAATTTATGTTTTTATTTCTTGCACAAGAGAATTGTCGATTATCACAATAGAGTGGGGTTAGAGTGGACTTAACCCCTCCCCCCCCCTCACACACACAGACACAAATCCAGGTTGATGCAGGTTGTGAAGTTGATTTTTAACACATAACCAAATCTTTATATAAGAAGTAAAAAAATGTCGTTCGAAGTCGAGACTATATCCTAGATATTATCCACACTAAATCTTGCACACTTTGATATGTATATGGTCCACAGTCAAGTGGTCGGTGGAGATTGGTTACGCCATAATAAATGGTTCTCATTTAATATCATTGTCAGTTTCTGGAAGGTGGTCGGTTCATACATAGGATTGTTATATAATGACAATGCTAGAATCAGGAAAGTTGTCGTTATAGAAATGTTACACTGTAGTAGATGGTTGTCATACAATGACAATGCTAGGATCAGTAAGGTTGTCGTTATAAAGAGGTTACACTTTGGTAGAGGGTTGTCATATAATGACAATGCTAGGATCAGTAAGCAATGTTGGCGTTAAAGAGAGGTTACAATGTAGCGGATGATTGTCATATAATGACAATGCTAGGATCAGTAAGGTTGTCGTTATCGAGAGGTTACACTGTAGTCGAGGGTTGTCATATACTCCATATGTTATGATCAGTTGTTAATCGATACAGAGATGTCCCACTATATCAAATAGTTGAAAAGTTGGAGGACATGAAAGTCTAGTACTGGAACATAAAACATATTTCTGAAACTATTTAATGTCGTTTTTAATAACTAGACGTTTTTGGAGGATTCTACATATATGACCCCTGGAATAGAACTGACTATAAACCATTATTATAGATGTACTTTTTATTTGAAACGAATATGATCTAATAAATGGTAGTCAAGTAATCACCATAGTTAGATCAATAGGTTGATCTGTTTATTGAACAAGTAAAGGGTTGTAAATGACAATGTTCGGAAGAATACAAAAACACTCATGTTAGAATCAGTAAGATTGTCGGTATATAGATATTACACTTTGATAAACGGTTGTCATATAATCCAATTTTTAATCCGTTATACGGTCAGTTTAGAAAGGATACACTATAGTTAATGATTGCCATAAAATGACACAGAAATGGTCGATAAATAGAGGTTACACTTTATATCTTGTTGTCATATATCCCTCATATGCAGTATATCTAGTGGTTGTCATATAATGACTATGTTCGGATAAGCAGATGGTCGATATAGGGAGTTTTTACTAAAATATCTGGTTGTCATGTAACCCTAATGTTAAAATCACTAAGTCTGTCGGTATAGAAATGTTACACTTCACTTAGTGGTTGTTATATAACGCAATGTGCGGATAAGGAGGTGATCGATATAGAGAGTTTACACTATAATACATGTTGTCATATAATTCTTAAGTTAGAATCAATAAAGGTTGTTATAGCAATGTTACACTTTTGTAAATGTTTGTCATATAGTGGCAATGTTCGGATAAGTAATGATCGGTATAGAGAGGTTTCAATATAATGAATATTGTAAGGTAATCATAATATCAGAACTAGTAAGATGGTCATGATAGAGAGGTTTACCTATAGTAAATATTGTGAGAGTATGACAATGTTCTGATCAGTTGGGTGGTCGGTACAGACACTTTTATTTTAGTATAGGTTTTCGAATGACTACAATGTTTGACTTAGGGAGGTGGTCTGTCCTAAAATGCCACTCTATCCTAGTATATAAAAACACCATATTTCTAGTTGCTTGGTACCGTTGGAATGATTGATACGTTTCAGTATTTCAATCAATAAAAGTTTTTTCATTCATTTTTCCAATATGAAGTTACCGCCATGCTTCAGCGAACAACTTCATTCGCGCTTGTTGTAAAGTGTGTCGGGAAAGGTTATCTATATATAGACAAATTTACTCGCCAACAGGAACGTAGGACACCCTAGCCTACACTTGGCCGTCACCAATCTATATATACATAAACTTCAGCCAGCAGGAATGTAAGCTCGAGAATGACGTCAATCTTATACATATGACTGTCACAATATAGTAGTAGAAACAACAGACGGGGCTTTCAAGTAGCACACCCATCAATGACACAAGAAATCTAGTAGCGTGCCTTTGTTCAATTCATATGTAGATTAATCAAGGCAATATGAGCAGGCAATGGTTGTAGTAATGGCGATCTAAATATAACTTATGGGTACACAGGGAAACACTTCTGGAGGTCACTTATTGCCTCTCTCCAACCCAGCATGTCGTTGTGCCTTTTTGCCATCAAGAACTTGCACAACCAGCGCAACAAAATCACGTTCAGTCATATATGTCACTCTTACCAAAATAAGACACATAACTTTAGCAATTTTATATAGCGGATATAACGAATTACCTCCCGTACCATGAATACAGTGATATCAAGCCGATGATGTGTCTTCAGGGATACAGATTGACCAATTATTGTAATAAATACATATTTTAAAGTGTACGCTAACCAGATATGCATTGAAAACTTAAAAATATAATCACAAGAACTGACTTTTATGTATTTATCAGAACATTATTTACTTTTAATCTGACACTCCTATAAATGTTGTTGTCTGTTCATAAGACATACTTATGATTGTTATTGTTTGTTGCACAGATGCCAACATCGTGGGTAACATCCGTGATGCCCCACGTGAATACGAACGGTTTATCATCGCACGGTTCCGGGGAGAAGTCGACGACCTCCGCCCTGGGGCATTGTCAATGGTCAAGTGGTGGGAACTGTTTAAAAATAATCCCGAAATCTTTGAGGAGCTTTTTAAAGGAATCCCAGTACAGGAGGGAATACAAAGTCCATTATAAGCAACAAGAGAACAATCGTATTGGAAACAAGTTAAATGCTTTTTAGAAGTCAAACCACTACACGCATTACTCATTTCACTTTTAAAAGAGACAGAGAGAGAAGAAACCAAGAAGAATTTGGATATTCCCCTTTGTGTCACGTTATCAATTTTGCCGGCTTTCCAATAAAAGTGTTATAGAATGATATAAACATGTTATATGCTACCTTGTCAAAGTTTACAAACAAAGGACAGTGTGTGGGAATCTGCTGGCTCACACTATTAACTGAATTGTATGACAAAGTGACCATTGACTATCAAAGTTAAACTTTGTTCTACATAACTGTGTGAAATACGGATATGGACGTCCTGTTTACTACTATTTTCTTTATTATATTATCATATATTTTTCAAGTATTTTTTTAAGCTTTTGGCACAGTGTCTATCAACTAAATATAAACACTGTGCTTTATAGCTTAGCTTTGGGGAATATAATGATACTTACAATAAATTGATAAGTATAGAAATATCATCAGTTGATTAAAACAGAACACAGGAAATGACTGCAGCATTCATTAATTGTAACCACACGGATTTGTTGGTAATGTAGTGTATTAGTTGTATGTGTTTGTATAACGGTGGATCAGAGGAACATGTTGTTATGTTAGTTATGTTGATTTAAAAGTAATCCTTTATAAACTTATATCACAGAATGTGCAGCTCTAGACTAATATTAAACAACAGTAGGAAATAATTTGATTGAGTTGGTGAATCTGTACAGTCATATTCTTATCGGCTGACTGCAGATCATTCCCATAATTCGTAACAATGTTGGGCTACGTGAAGTGTCGATATAGAGATGTTGCCCTATAGTAAACAGTTTTCATATAATAACAATGTTCTTATTAGTTGATTGTCGGCATAGAGAGGTTACATTATCATAAATGATTTTTGGTATTAGTAGGTGGTCAGTATATGGAGGATAAATAGTAGTAAAAGCTTGTCAAATAATCAAAATAATCTGATAAGTTGATTGTCGTTATAGAGATTTTAAGCAATAGTAAACATTTGTTATATAATCACACAGATCGTATTAGTTGAGTGTCGTTTTAACGAGATTGCGTTATAGTTAATGGTCGGTATGGCGTGGTTACACTAGAGTTAATGTTGTAATACATATCTACAATGTTTAGGCCAGTAAGGTGGTCGGCATAGAGAGATTACACTGGAGAAAAAGGGTGGTGATAAAATTACAATGTAAGGATTCGTAAGGTGGTAAATATAGTAGATAGTTGTCATATAATCACATGTTCTGATCAGTTGTGATCATTATAGGGAGTGTACGCTAAAGTAAATAGTTACCATATTATCAAAATGTTCGAATAATTTGATCGTCGGTATGGAGAGTTTACACCAAAGCAAAAAGTTTTAATTTCATCACATGTTCTGATCAGTTGATGATCGTTAGAGAGTTTACACTATCGCCAACAGTTGCAATATAATCACAATAATTGGATCAGTTGAGGGTTGTTGTATAGAGGTTAAGTTATAGTTGATAGTTGTCATATAATCAAAATGTTCTGATTAGTTGATGGTCGGAATATAGAGATTACTCTATAGTAAATATTTGATATGTAATCACCATGTTCTGATTAGTTGGTGGCCGTTATGGCGTGGTTACACTACAGTTAATGTTGTCATATATAGTTACAATGTTTAGGCCAGTAAGGTAGTCGGCATAGCGAGATTACACTTAAGGAAAAGGTTATGATATCATTACACTGTTAGGATTCGTTAAGTGGTCACATTATATAAATAGTTGTCAAATAATCACTATTTTCTGATCAGTTAATGATCGTTATAGGGAGTTTACGTTTCAATAAATAGATATCATACAATCACAAAGTTCTGATTAGTTGATGATCGTTTTAGGGAGGTTACACGGAAGTAATTGATTGTTATATAATCACAATGGTCTGATAACTTGAGGGTCGGTATAGAGAGGTTTCTCTATAGTAAATAGTTATCATATGATCACAATGTTCTGATTAGTTGATGGTCGTTATTGAGAGGTTACACGAAAATAAATGGTTATTATATAATCACATGTTCTGATCAGTGGAAGGTTGTTATAGAGTTTTTGCTATAATAAAGATTTGCTATATAATCACGATGTTCAGAACAGCTGAATGTTGGTATAGAGGGGTTACACGAAAGTTAATAGTTGTCATATAATCACAAAGTTCTGGTCAATTGATGGTCGTTATAGAGAGTTTGTGCTATAGTAAATAGTTGTCATATAATCACAACTTTCGGATTAGTTGATAGTCGTTGTGGTGAGGTCACGCTATAGTAAATAATTGGCATATAATCACAATGTTCTGCTCAGTTGATGGTCGATATAGAGAGTTTGTGCTATAGTAAATAGTGGTTATCGGCCTGTTTGTTGGTTACTTAACGTCAACGCGTTTCGCCGCCTACTTAAATACGTGATGATATTGTGATAATTAGTGTGGTATCGATATCCCAAATAATCGCTATAATAGATGTCATGCATTAGATAACAATGCATATATGTTTTCATGAAAAATGAGAGGTGCGCCAGGGAACTATTTCATTAAGACACTATTTAGATCTCGGGGACACGGGAATCATCGTTTGGTACATAGGACCTATCCGGATGTGCAAAGAGTAATAATTGACATTGTAAGGGTGTATATCAAGTTTCTGTTAGAACGATAATGAGATGTTGATATGTTTATATTAGTTTATTAATTACTCTTGGTATAACAAGCCTATAATCGTTCTACTCTGTTTTACAGATGTCAACATCGTGGGTAACTTCCGTGGTCATTACAGGGAGTTTATCATCGCACGCCTCAGGGGAGAAGTTGACGACCCCCGCCCTGGGGCATTATCTAGGCTCCAATGGTGGCAGCTCTTTAAAAATAATCCCGAAATGTTTAAACAACTTTTTAAAGGAATTCCAATACAGGAAGGAATGGAAAGTCCATTATAATCAACGAGAGAACAATCGTATTGGAAACAAGTTAAAGTGCCTTTTAGAAATCAAACCAGTACACGTAATACTCATTTCACTTAAAAAGCCGGAGAGAAGAAATGAGGAAGAATGTGGTTAGCACAAAAAGGACAGTGAGCGGGCAAGCTGGTGGATCACACTATCAAGTTAATTGTCGAACAATGTCACCATTGACTATAGATGTAGATAAACCTTGCGGAACACAACTGTGTGAAATACTAGTGAATATGGACGTCCTGTCTATTACTATTTTCTTTTTATAATATCATATATTTTTTATACACTTTTTAAGATCTGGGCAACATTTTAGTTTATAGACACTGTGCTTTGATAGCTGAGCTTTGGGGAAAATGAAGATACATATAATAAATAGATAAATATACAAATATCATGAGTTGATGAAAACAGAACACAAAGATGACTACAGCATTTATCAATTGTAACAACACGTATTTGTTGGTAATGCAGTGTATTAGTTGTATGTGTTTGTGTAACGGTGGATCAGAGGAACAGGATGTAAAGTTAGTTATGTTAATTTAAAAGTTCTCCTTTATAAACTTATAACCCAGAATGTGCAGCTCTAGACTGATATCGAACAACAGCAAGAAATAATTTGATTTAGTTGGTGAATCTGTACAATCATGTCCCTATCGGCTGACTGCAGATCATTCCGATAATTCTTTAACATTCCAGATGCAAATATTTGTACAATGTCATTTTGTAAATAAATATACGTAGATCGCCATTTACAGTGTGTGTCATTCATAGGTACGTCTCAAATGTTAAATTAATGTAATATTAATTATATATCACGTGATGACATAACGTCATCCCTGTGGTACTCTCATCTTCATGTTGTTTAGGCGAAATTATTTCAGATGCACCTGTCGTTTTACTTTAAGGCAAACACTCATCTTTATCTTATGTAAGACATTTAAAGCATACTATATAAAGATTATACGAGCTCATGATGTCAAAGTAAGAGACGAAAATGCAGAAACTACGGACACGAAGCTATCGCGATTATGAGTTATCTCCCGTTGCACAGTTTTTGTATACCCAAATTAATCTGTTCTGTCGAGCAATGTCATAGATACACGGCTATTTTAACTTTTATTTTAACACTTTTTCCTTCATTGTCCTCACTTTTTTTATCAAGAAAATAATTCTCAAAAATGATTCGCACAAGAGAAATCGGTTGTATGATTCCACACACTCTGATATGAATATTTTTGCATGTACACATTTTTCTAACACGATTGTATGATATGTCACTATCGCATTCACATCATGAACAGTCCAAAATTAATAAATATTTATTCGTCATGTGATCATAAAGAGAAAACGTGTGAAAGCTGATATGAGCAAAGCTGGAGGACATTATCGTCTATTACTAAAACCTAAAACTGTTTAAGATCATTACTAATAACTAGCCCTTAGTTGGAGGATTTTACAGAAATGACCCTTGGGATAGAAAAGTACTGAATATATAAGGTAATCTATATATATGGGGCAAACAAGTAATTCCAACAGTGTGGACAAGTTTAGGTTGTCAAATTTTCGGAGCGATGCGCTCCTTTTTCAAGACACAGTGAAACAGAACAGTTACGTGTACATATACATCATATTACAAGAAGATAGAATTGATATACTATAATTGAAAATATAGCTATTATATAAAACCAATAGTAATCTATATATAGACACACTTACCATCCAGCCAACTGTAGCATACCCGTAGTCTATACTTGACAGCGAGACAATCTATATATATTTATACTTCAGCCAGCAGGAATATTAGATCGAGAATGACGGCAACCGTATACATGGTTGTAACAATATAGTAGTAGTGACAACGAACGGGGGTTTCGAAATTACATAGATGATAATGGAGAATTTACGAGGAATATGTCTTTACGTCTTGTATACTAAATAAAATAAACACACTCTCTGAATACATTTATGAATCAGATCGCTATTTTGATAATTTTCGCCTCATCAGTGACTTCAAAGTTATTAACAAAAATAAAGATAAAACTCAACGGTATCATATTCCAATGCTGCACCAGAAAAGCTTAGATTTCCTCTCCAGGTACTTAAAGTCTTAGAGTCATAATTTCACGGATGTGCCCTTGAAATCTTATGGACCTGAAAATTGTTAGTACCTTAAAATGTAGACGTTATTTTCTATCTCTAAAATGATGATTTCATACTCATAGGAATATGTCTTAGACATTCATTTTTATATCTTAAAATCGTCCCCACCCCCCTTTACTTAATGGTAAGTGTAGGCGCTTGTGCAATTTTTTTATCGCTGGTAGCCTTCTAGTGTTTAGGAAATTATAAATATTGTCGCATTTGACATTTTGACAATTCCATGCAGTTCGCTATTCTGTCTCCCTCTCATCCCCGCCTACGGCTAAGTTAATCTGTTTTATGGGGATCCCTGTACTACTGCTAAACAGTAGCTATGTACTGTAAACCGATTTTGTCACATGACTACAGCTTTGATAAATAATTTCTGAAAGAAAACCATACCGTGCGGGACTTTTATGAAAGATATTATGTATAACAAACAACACTCATCAAAAGTGCTTTGACTGGGACAAACAGCTGGAGTAGACCGGGCTTCGAACCCTGGACTTAAGGTCGTTATACTGTCAATCTAATCAACTAAGCTACCTGGTTAATGGAAGTGTTCTGACTCATCTGCGCTACCGTTATATTCAAAACGAAAGTAAAGGTGGGTTACCTTATATACAAAAAAACGAAAGTGTAGTGGAGCATGTAATGTATTGTCTTAGTTGCGAGGTTATTTAGACTTATAGACACATACATCCAGTTTCTGCCATTCATTTTCAAATCATTTAAATAAAATAGTAAAACAGTTAACACAAGAGGAACAGGTTGCAATGTTCCACAAACTTCTGATATGGACGCTGATAACGACTTTGATGCTATACTTATTTGTTGAAGTTGCGGATAATGAAACAAATCTAAAACAGTACATATTAAAGAAATGTTTGACTTTGGAGGTTTGACCTGACTTGCTAGAACAGATAACGACATGTGACGGTCAATTAAATCGATTTGGTATTGAAAACATTACCCAACGACACAAAAACAATTATGTACCTACAACAAACACATAGTTAAACAGGATCGGCATTTGTGTTGCTAATTAATTATCTAATAATGACGAGACATATGCTTTGTAAATGTACGTGAATTTAGTGATTTTCTAGTTCAGTGGATAGGATCACCAATCCACTGAACTAGACAAAAATATCAACAAGCAAATACAACATGTGTCTAGATACTATTTTAATGTGTTACTTTCATCAATTTTGTAACCATGAATTGATATCATTGGCAAAATTCATTGTTGATGCTAGTCAGATATTTTATTCACAATACTAATGTATTTCCTGTTTAACTATGTATTGATACTGTTTGTAGGTACATATATTATCTACCCGCTAGGTCTTGGAAAAGGATGAAAGGAACTCCATTGATATTTAAAAAAAAGGACTTTCTAGATCTGGAATTTTGTGATAATAGAGATAATATTTCCTTCAGCCATGTTTACGAGAGTGTAGAAAACGAAAGGGGTGCGTTTGGTGGATTCGAGAAACTTCCCTTTTCCCATGTGAAAGACCTTGTTAAGGGACAGGAGCACGCGATTGACCAAGATATTTAATCAGTGGGAAGTAAATATATTTGAAAAGTGGCAAAAAAATTGACCTATGGCACTGTTTGCAGGAAGAGTTAATTGAGGCAAAGAAAAACTGTACACACGATGCTTGTTCAATGGGAGGTAACTCGTTATTGCGATAGCTGCGGGTCTACTACATTATACCTGGTATCGTTGTTATTCTTACTGTGCTATCTAGTTATCAATTATAGCTATAATTGGGGTCATGTATGAGATAGAGACGATTATGTGTTTTCATGTAAAACGAGAGCTGCAACTTGATCTTTTTTGTTTATATACCATTTAGTGTTTATACCAAAGAGACATGTCGACGATATATGGGCATCAACGTATACATAGTTAATATTAATCAATTTAAGTCTCACATGTCTTGACCTACG
This sequence comes from Mizuhopecten yessoensis, assembly GCF_002113885.1. Taxonomy (NCBI): domain Eukaryota; kingdom Metazoa; phylum Mollusca; class Bivalvia; order Pectinida; family Pectinidae; genus Mizuhopecten; species Mizuhopecten yessoensis. The sequence goes on along the minus strand of NW_018407244.1, from coordinate 144,762 downwards.
CCCCAAAATAATTTTTTTTAAAAAGTCGGTAACCGTCGGTCTCGTTTACGGAAAGTACCGACGATTCCTGTTTGCCTCTCTCTTTGTATATTTGTTATTGACCCAGTTTTTAAAGACGAATCATTCTAGTACATTTATCCTAAAAATAGAAACAAGTCGTGGTTTTCACCCATCAATGACAAACGCTGGAAATGTTGTTTTACGTATATTTATTTACAAAATGGCCATTTACAAATATTTTCATCTGGAATGTTATAGATTTAAAACATTGATCTCCAGTCAGCCGATAGGGATAGGATTGTATGATCTGTACATATCTATTACTTATATCTGCCGGCTCTGTAGCTGTAATTTTAAACAACACTAGAGCTGAACATTCTGCAGTGTAAGATATAAAGGAGGAATTGTACATAAATAACATTACAACCAAATCTACTTATCCGCTGTTATACCAACGAACACGTGTTGTCACAATGAATCTTTATTGGAGTCATTTCCTGTGTTCTGTTATCATCAACTGAAATATTAGAGAAGAGTGCCTATAAATAAGAACGTCGTCAAAATCTCCAAAACTTAAAAAACGATAAAACAGTAGTAAATAGGACGCCCATATTCACTGTTATTTCATACAGTTTTGTTCCACAAATAATTAACGACATTTATAGTCAATGGTGACATCGCCAGACAATTAACTTGATAGTGAGAGTCACCAGACGTTTTGTGCCCATTTTGTGTTAACTTTGACGAGGTAGCATATAACATGTTGATATCTTTCTAAAAATCAGACACTTGTTTTAGTAAGTTGGCAAAAATTGATGATGTGACACAAATGGGAATAACCAAATTCTTCTTCGGTTTTTTTCTCGAAAATGTGAAATGAGGATTGTGTGAACTGGTTGATTTCTGAAAAGTATTTAACTTGTTCCCAATACGATTCTTCACTCATTGCTTATAATGGACTTTCAATTTCCTCCTGTATTGGAATTCCTTAAACAGCTGCCACCACTGGACCCTTGACAATGCCCCAGGGCGGGGGTCGTCGACTTCTCCCCGGAGTCGTGCGATGATAAACCGCTCGTATTCACGTGGGATATCACGGATGTTATCCACTATGTTGACATCTGTTCAACAGACAATAACAATCATTACTATGTCAAATGAACAGACAACAGAAGTTTTAGGAGTGTCATATTAAAAGTAAATAACAGCTTATAAATATATAAAAGTCAGGTGTTGTAATTATATGTTTAAATTTTCTATAAATGTCTGGTTAGCGTACGCTTTAAAATAATTACATATTACAATAATTGGTCAATCAGTACCCCTGATGACCTAACACGTTATCGGCTTTATATCACTGTCTTCATGGTACGGGAGGTAACTCGTTATATTCGTTGCGGCGGTTGTGTTCATTATTGATGGCAAAGAGGCACAACGACCTTTGTCATGTTAACGTGCGTGCAATTGTGACCCATGCGTGGTTGGAGGGAAGCAATATGTGACTTCCGGGAAGTGTACACTTGTCTGTCTATGAATTATATTTAGATCTGAATCAATACAACCATTGTTGCTCATGTTGCCTTGATGTATCTACATATTAATTGAACATGTTCTTACTGACTAGCATCATTCTCAAAATACGAGGTGTCGGCCTTTCAGCCACTCTACTTATATTTACAATTAAGGACATTTTATTGCGGTAAATATGTTAGTATATTACATGACAAGCGGTTATCGTTAACGGTAATTTAACATAGTGCGCAGTTACATGTCATGTGATCACTTAACTTATTTACGACCGAGTACGTTTGTGTAGAAAATGGCGAATAGACTGTCATTATTCACGTAGCTAACGGATCTATGGGCCTTGATTGTATAGCTTAGTGGCGACCTGGACACTAAACTTAGCCGGTGTATTGATATAAATTAATGATATGAGCACGTAAAACGTATGTTGTGCACATGCGACAAAATTGAACTCTGACACCTACTACATGCGTTTTTATGAAATGTATACATTCGAAAATACAACGGTAACATCTCATAAATGCGTGTTAGAAAATTCAGCATAAAAAGGTTAACGGAACATTACGACAATGAGGTTTACAGGTTTTGAGTAGATCTACAGGTAAAAAGACTTTTGTGTTTGTTTTCAAATCTGCAAAAACAACATACGGAATTAAATGCAGGTACCTGTATTAGACAAACGAAACCGGTTCCGCGACAAGCTTGTTTACTGGTGCAGTTATAATTAAGGGGGAGGTATTTGAGAGAGCATAGTTGTTGGAAAATAATTCACGCTCGCGCATGACCGTCCAGTATTCTATGGTTCGTAACAAATGAAAAATGTATTTACAACGTAATCATTGTAGAATTGAAGATAATATACTTTGAGATATCAAGCGTTACCAAGTCAAACACAGGGTCTTGAGCATTTTTAACGCTTTATTCGGACCTAAATGTTTTGGGGGTTAAAATAGACTATCGGTAAAATGCTTGTATATACAATCATTGGGGCGGCATTTTTACCGAAAGTCTATCTTCAACCCTAAAAAATGTTAAATTACTCTGAACACCGTAGTTTAGGTCCAAATATAGCTGTAACAAATTATCAGGTCCCTTTGATATCAACACCCAACCAAAAAACATGATGCAAAGCATTAAATCGGCCGCAAATCGTTTATTAACATACACGTTTTTAATGGCATTGTACTTTTTGATTAAAAAATGAAAAGATATTTTGTAACTTCAACATTATACTTTCAAAAGCTTAGAAACAATGACAATAAAAGATAAAAACAACCTTTCAGTAATTTGTCCAGTATCTAAATGAATTCTTTTTAATGTGTTAAATGCAGTGCGTATCTTTTACTTCAATTTGTTGTTCATAAAAAATGTCACATTGGAAAATATAAATAGATTGGAATGTTATTGTTTTGGTTTGATTACACTCTTGAAAAAAAATTGCATCTCAAAAACTCAAAGAGTAAATATATGGTGTAAATAAACGGAACAAAACGTTTGTTAAATGACTTAGTACAAATGTACGGAATTCCAATGTTTCGCAATAAGTGTTTATAAGTAAATCAGATTAATTTGTCACTTGCAATTCTTTATTCAGTGAAGCTACCTGAGCATTATTAATGTGAAACTAATATAATCATCGCACGACTCCGGGGAGAAGTCGACGATCCACGCCCTGGGGCAATGTCAAAGGTCCAGTGGTGGCAGCTGCTTAAAAATAATCCCGAAATGTTTAAACAGATATTTAAAGGGATCCCTATACAGGAGGGAATGGAAAGTCCATTATAAGCAATGAGATAAAAGCCGTATTGGAAACAAGCTAAATGCTGTTTTTAAGAAATCAAAACATTCAACGTATTACAGAGAGAGAGAGAGAAACCAAAGAAGAATTTGGTTATTCCAATGTGTGTCACATCATCAATTTCGCCGACTTTCCAATACAAGGGTTATAGAATGATATAAACATGTTATATGCTACCTTGTCAAAGTGTACACAAAAAAAAGGACAGCGTGCGGGCAATCTGCTGGCTCACACTATCAAGTTGATTGTCAGACAATGTGACCATTGACTGTCAATGTTGTTAAACCTTGTTAAACAAAACTGTGTGACATAGTACTTAACATGGACGTCTCGATTGCTACTATTTTCTTGAACATGTTCTTACCTTTTGAGATTTGGGCAGCATTCTAATTTATAGACACTGTGCTATGAAAGCTTAGCTTTGGGGAAAATGATGATGAAAAAAATAAATAGATCAATAGATAAATTAATATCCTCAGTTGATGATAACAGATCACAAAAAAATGCACCATTTATTCACTGTAACAACACGGATTGATTGGTATAAAGCTGGATCAGTGGAACAGGTTGTAATGTTAGTTATGTTGATTTAAAAGTTCTCCTTCATAAACTTATAATACAGAAGGCGCAGCTATAGAGTTATATACATTAACGGTATGAGAATGATTTTTGATTTAGCTGATGAATCTGTACATATTAAAGAATCACATCCCTATCGACTGTCTGCAGATCATTCCAATACATCTTTAACATCCCAAATGCAAATATTTGTATATCATAATTTTTGTAATAAAATATACGTAGATCACCATTTCCAGCGTGTGTTATCGATAGGTACAGACCCAAATTTCAGACTTATTTAATATGAATTATATATCACTTGATGACATATATATGTAACATCCCTGTACAATCATCTTCATGTTGTTTTGGTGAAAACGTTCCAGGGGCACATGTCGTTTTACATAAAAACACACAATCATCTTTATCTTATGTATGACATCCTTTACAAACTATATAAAGACTATTTGGTATCTTGATGTTAAACTCGTAAGGAGCGAAATGCAGAAACTACGTATACAAATCTATCGCGATTATGAGTTAGCTCCCGTTGAAAGATCCGCTTTTGAACAGTTTCCATGTCCCTAAATTAATCTGTTCTGTGAAGCAATGTCATAGATGCAAGGTTATTAAATCTTATAACCACGCTGTTTCCCCGCGATATTAGTAAAGATAATAATTCCCTAAACAGATTAGCACAAGAGGAAACAGTTATATAATTCCACACACTCTGATATGAACATTTTTGCATGTACACATTTTTCTAACACAATTGTATGATATGTCACGATCTTTTTTTGCATTTGAACATTTTTGACACGTGTAAACGAGGTGTCGGTCGCTATCAGCCATCCTACTTATATAACAATCAAGGAAGTTATTGCGGTGAACATGTTGGTATATTGACGTGACAAGTAATTTTAACCTCGACATCGATTCGGTTAATATATCATTTATAGGTTTATATAAGCAGGTATTCACCTCATAAAAAGTCCAAAAATAATAAGTATTTATTCGTTATGTAATCAATAAGAGAAAAACGTGTGATAGCTGATATGAACAGGAGCAAAGCTGGAGGTCATTATCGTCTAGTACCGGAACCTTAAACATATAACTAAAACAATTTAATATAATTATTAATAACAAGTCCTAAATTAGAGATTTTTTTCAAAAAGGACCCTTTGGATAAAAAGTACTGAATATAAACCATTTATGTATATGTGATTTATTTGAAACGGTAGAAAACTGGTTATAATATAATAAATGGTAGGTCAAATAATCACCATGTTTAGGTCAATAAGTTGATCTGTTATTGTTTAAGTATAAGGCAGTAAGATAATGACAATGTTCAGAGTAGTAAGCAGTCAGTAAACACAGCTTACACTTAAGGAAAGGGTTGTAATAAAATGACAATATTTGAAGTAGTAGGTAGTCAGTAAAGATAGGTTATATTTCAATAAATGGGTGGTATATAAGGATAATGTTCGAAGTAGTAGGTATTCGATAAAGACAGGTTACACTTAAGTAAAGGGTTGTAATAAAATGACAATGTTCGGAGGAGCAGGTAGTCGGTTAACACAGGTTATATTTAAATATAGTGTTATAATAATGACAATGACGAAAATTATAACAAAATATGGAAACTGTAAGGTTGTCGGTATTTAGAGGTTACACTTAAAAAACGGTTGCCATATTATCAAGTTTGCAATACGTTAGGTTGTCGTTATAGAAAAGTTACACTATAGTTAACAGTTGTCAATTATGACAATGTTCGGATCAGTAGGTGGTCGATATAGAACGGTGACAGAATACATGTAACACATATTGTGATGTAATCATAATGTTAGAACCAGTATGATGTTCGGTATAGAGAGGTTTCACTACAGTAAATGGTTGCCAGTTGATGACAATATTCTTATCAGTAAAATGGTCAGTACAGACTCTTTTTGTTATGGTACGGTTGTCTATATGCCATCAGTGTTCGACTAAGCGAGTAGATCTATCGTATACATGCCAACCCAAATGATAATATGCGAGAACGCAGGAAAGCCCTCAACGTCCAAAACTTGAAGCTAGCTGCCTGGTATCAACCCACACTTCTAGATGATGACAAACATTGTTGATACCGTTGAAAGGATGAATAGTTTTCCTCCAAAATCACATCTCATTTCAACCAGTCACATGTTTTCCCATTCATTGTCCCATATTCATGAAGTTACCGTCATGCCCAACCAAAACCTGGCATTTAGCCAAGACGCTATCAATCGCAAACGAGTTGGAAGGTCGCAAAGGAAACCGGGATGAACCCCGATGTTTAAAGGTTATCGCAGGGTCGGCGCAAGGTTATTTGAATGTACTTTACAAAAACTATCACATTTAACTATCAAACTGCATTACAAAATATTTACCTTCATGCCCAACACAACCTGGTATTTAGCCTTTATACAACCTATGTGACCTCTGACGCATATGTCAACTTGGCATCCAGCCAAATGTGTATTGGAAAGTAAAAATGGCAAATTTTAGAAAAAAGATACTAAGTCTTTCTCGATAATATGCTTTACTTAAATGTAGTTTTCCAAAAACTATCACATATAACTAACAAACTGCATTATAAAATATAAAATGCATATTTAGAAACACTCTTATTTAGAATTGTTTCATATTTACCAATATTAAGCAAATTTCCAAGACTGAAGCTGCCTTTTTTTCAAAAAGAGGTAACTCTGATCTTGACAAATAATTTGATGACATTATCTCCCTTTAACCGCAGATGTACTCAATTTGGTGTAGGAACATCACCGATAAAGCTGCTCTGCATGTTTGTGCTTGTTTTGGAAGATTCTAAAGAATGGCCATCGGGATATGTAAGTACTAAACATTCTTCAACAATATATATATGCTTTGTATTTGAAGTGGATCTGTATTTGACCGATAGCCGGTGACCAGATCATATTGAAATGTTATGTTTTCTCTGTCAGAGCAATGCCTAACTCATTGATCTTATGCTAGTTCAGATTATTCACAAACTCATGTCGGTACATATTAATAGTTAGTTAATTGAACAGGTCGAAGTTGCTTACATTGATCGTCATCACCACAAAATAGTCAAATATAATTTTGAGAACAGGTCGACATTGCTTGAATAGATCGACAGCAAATGCTTTCTAACGTTACGATCTGTTTGTTGATCGCTATAGAGAGGTGATATTAAAATAAAAGGGTTATTATACAGTCACACTGTTCGCACTGAAGAGGTTGAGATATGATTACAATGTTGGGCTACGTGAAGTGTCGATATAGAGATGTAGCCCTATAGTAAACAGTTGTCAAATAATAACAATGTTCTTATTAATTGATGGTCGGCATAGAGACATTACATTATCATAAATGGTTGTGATAATATCACATTTTTTATATTAATAGGTGGTCAGTAAATGGAGGTTAAACAACAGTAATAGTAAAAGATTGTCAAATAATCAAAATAATCTGATAAGTTGATTGTCGTTATAGAGATTTTAAGCAATGGTAAATATTTGTTATATAATCACACTGTTCGTATTAGTTGATTGTCGTTTTAACGAGATTGCGTTATAGTTAATGGTCGGTATGGCGTGGTTACACTAGAGTTAATGTTGTAATACATATCTACAATGTTTAGGCCAGTAAGGTAATCGTCATAGAGCGATTACACTGAGGAAAAAGGGTGGTGATATAATTACAACTTTAGGCGTCGTAATATGGTAAATAAAGTAGATAGTTGTCATACAATCACATGTTCTGATTAGTTGATGATCATTATAGGGTGTTTACGCTATAGTAAATAATTATCATATTATCAAAATATTCGGATAAGTTGATCATCGGTATAGAGAGTTTACACTATAGCAAATAATTGCCATATGATCACAATAATTGGATCAGTTGAGGGTTGTTATATAGAGGTTATGTTATAAGTTGATAGTTGTCATATAATCACCATGTTCTGATTAGTTGATGGTCGGATTAGAGAGGTTACTCTATATTAAATATTTGATATGTAATCAACATGTTCTGATTAGTTGGTGGCCGTTATGGCGTGGTTACACTAGAGTTAATGTTGTCATATATATTTACAATGTTTAGGCCAGTAAGGTGGTCGGCATAGTCGGCATAGCGAGATTGCACTTAAGGTAAGGGTTATAATATCATTACACTGTTAGGATTCGTTAAGTGGTCACATTATAGTATCAGTACATTGTACAACAATCAACATATTGTGAGCCACCAGATTGCCCGCACAATGTCCTTTGTTTGTAAACTTTGACAAGGTAGCATATAACATGTTTATATCATTCTATAACACTTGTATTGGAAAGTCGGCGAATTTGATGATGTGACACAAATGGGAATAACCAAATTCTTCTTCATTTCTTTTCTCTCTGTCACTCGAAAATGTATAATGAGAATTACTTCAAAATAAATAATGTTTTGATATCTTAAAAAAACATTTAGCTTGTTTCAAATACGATTGTTCTTTCATTGCTTATAATGGACTTCCCATTTCCTCCTGTGTTGGGATTCCTTTAAATAGCTGTTTAAACATTTCGGTTTTTTTTTAACAGCTGCCACCACTGGACCCTTGACAATGCCTCCGGGCGGGGGTCGTCGACTTGCCCCCGGAGTCGTGCGATGATAAACCGCCCGTATTCACGTGGGGTATCACGGATGTTACCCAAGATGTTGGCACCTGTACAACAAACATATCATATCAACGGACAACAACAATTATAGGAGTGTCATATCAAAAGTAATCAAGATTCTGATAAATATGTAAAAGTCTGTGATACCTACTGCATGCGTGTTTGTGAAATGTATACATTTCAAAAATACAACGGTAACATCTCATACGTTCGTGTCAGAAATTTCAGCGTAAAAGGTTTAACGGAACATTACGGCAATGAGTTTTACAGGTTTCGAGTAAATCTAAAAGTAAAAAGACGTTTGTGTTTGTTTTCAAATCTGCAAAAAAAAACCCATACGGAATCAAATGCAGGTACCGTATTAGACAAAACGAAACCGGTTCCGCGACTAGCTTGTTTACTGGTGCAGTTACGGGGGAGTTATTTGGGAGAGCATAGGTCTGTTGGAAAATAATACACGCTCACGCATGACCGTCCAGTATTTTATGATTGTAACAAATGAAAAGTGTCGTTACATCGTTATCATGGTAGAATTGAAGATAATATTCTTTGAGATACCAAGCATAACCGTCTCAAACACAGGGACTTGAGAACTTGTTACAGCTATATTTGGACCTAAACTAAGGAGTAATTTTACATGTTTTAGGAGTTTAAATAGACTCTCGGTAAAATGCTTGTATATATAATCTTTTGGGGCGGCATATTTACCGAGTAAGTTTATCTTAACCCAAACACATGTGAAATTACTCTGAACACCTTGGTTTAGTTTCAAATAGAGCTGTAACAAATTATCAGGTCTCTTTGATCTCAACACCCAACCAAGAAAACATGATGCAAAGCATCAAATCGGCCGAAAACGATTTATTAGCATACATTTTTATTGGCATTGCACTTTTTGAAGGATGAACAGATATTTTGTAAGGAATATAAATTTTGTAATTTATTTTTAAAGTGTTGACATTATGTTAACATTATGCTTTCAAATGGTTAGAAACAATGACAAGAAAAGATAAAAAAAACCTTTTTGTGTGTAAAATGGTCAGCATCGTTATCAACATTTAGTTTTGCGTTTAAGTTAGTTTCTCTGAAACAATAAGTGGTAGGCTAACCAAAATTGACATGTGCATTGATGGCAAAAGCGGGGCACAGGGGAGACATATCAATCCGAATTGCTTGTAACTTAACACAATCAAAGTTGTACCGTGTACATGTACTAACGTTTGATTAAAATTTCATAAAACTGAGTTTAGCAGTATTCTTTGAAAATGATATTGTCATTTAACTTATTTAAAATTTACCAACATAGTAATTTAAAAAAAAAATGAGCTGAAGAGTTTTTAGATTTTTTGATTCTGATATCTTTTATTAACTAATACATATACACTATTATAAGTTCTAATTGTAATGTGGACTATTACAGAAGTCCACCAAACTGCCCTGAAATCACAACTAGACATATCATAAATTGATCGTAATGCCGTAATACATAACTAGGTATCAAATTTGGACAGAATCGGATATACAAGTGTGATAATCATTGGGGGTGGCAATTTTACCGAAAGTAAATATTAACCCCTAAAGCATGTGAAATTACCCTGAACACCTTAGTATGGAGTGATACAAACTACAAAGTGCAAAATCTTACCTAAGCCCATACACATTACATCTCCAGCACACAGTCAGGCAAACACACATAGGGAGATATTAGCCAGGTGGCATAGGACTAGTAGTTAGCGCCTGATAAGGCTGCTTCTTTGCACTCCTTAAAAAATTGTATCCATAATGTATATGTAAAATGCATTGATTGTATATCTATGTACTAAAAGCGCTTCAGAGTGGCTTATGTTAGCTAGATAGGGCGCAATATCAAATGCTGTATATTATTTATTATTATTATTATATATTAAATGTCGTAGAGTTAAATTCGATGATAAATCCAAAGGGAAGCATGATTGCAGTTGGAAAGTTATATAAAATACTTTAGCAACAGGAACGCTACAAGTATTTTTCTGGTAGGAAGTTAAATAAAGCTGACGTGGAATCGAGCACAGTGGTGTTTATGTTGTGAATATGTATTTAAAGCATTAACGTGGCTAGTATTATCGGATTGAATACTAGTTAGTCTGATTTTTCGATAGGCCCCTCCATGGGATATATTTTATGATGTTTTACCACGCGGAAATCGATGGTCTAGCTTAATTCATTGGTTATACAATGCGGCCATGACGTATCACACAAATCATGTTATATTATTTCCGGGTAGAGTTAAAGGTACAATTGAATGAAGTTTGTTCTTTTTTATTATCTTGTCACAAAATTATTCATGATAATATGGTTTGATACTCCTTATGATCAATTCATTCGATTAACTTCTAGCGAACAAACATGTCTTTCAAGAGGCATGCCATCGTTTCTATCAAAACAACTTTTAAAACAATTAATAGCCTTCTCTTTGTGACCTTCAAACCAAGCACACGGTGCGTAATATGACCACGGAAGGTTATCCTACCGCAAGTAGAGTCCAGTGCTTCCTTCAGTATTGAACTTGTGATCGTCAATACATCCTTAAGTTTACATATTTAAAACAGTATACATATATATTTATGATATAAATACTTTTTAAACAGCATCGATTTAATTACTTCATAGAAGGAACTCCATCTTGCTAGTGTGCACGATGAACAGTTTAAATTACCGTCTTCTCTGCGTGATTTGTGTAAAGGTAAACTAAGGTCATTGGAGTAGCATACTCTGTTCTGCTCAGCCCTTTGAATGTCACAAGTGCCCACTTATAACTTGACAAACTGACAGACAAAACACTTGTTACTGATATGAGTGTTGTGTTTGACCCCGTAACAACATGAATATAACTTAAACATTCCTGTGTAAAAAGTTGTACTGCTTACGTTATGAGTAACCTAGTTTTCTGACAAGATTTCCCGGAAGTTGGCCTCCAGCCAATTGTGTTCCGGATAGGATAATAGTAAATTTCAGAAAATGATAGGAGGTTTTGCTAGGTAGTATGCTTTATTTAAACGTAATTGTAATAAAACTATCACATTTACCTATCAAACTACATTATAAAATATAAAATGCATATTCAGAAACATTTACATTTAGGATATTTTCATATTTACCAATATTTAGCTAATTTTCAAGACTTAATTCGCTTTATTTATGAAAGAGGTAACTCTTATCTTTTTAGATATTTTGGAGGCATTATCTCGTCGATAAAGCTGCTCTACGTTTTCGTGATGGTTTTTAAAGATTCTAATGAAATGGCCATCGGGATATGTAAGTATTAAACATATTTCAGCAATATAGCTATGCTTTGTATATGAAGTGGACCTGTATTAGGTCGATATGTTATGTTTTATTAACTAGATCAATGTATAACTCAATAATCTTATGCTGGTAGAGATTATTCACAAACTCATGTCGTGACATATTAATAGTTAGTCAATTGTTTTGAATACAGGTCGCAGTTGTTTAAATAGTTAATCCTCATCACCTCAAACTAGTTTTAAATTGTTTTAAGTAGAGAATGAAGGAGCTCAGATTGATCGACATAAATAACCCCCATTTATCGCCCGAGCCCCCCCCCCCCCCCCTCAACAAAATCCAGGTTCATGCAAACCATATCATAACCATATCTTTATATAAGAAGTAAAAAAGTCGTTCGAAGTCGAGACTATATCCTAAATATTGTCCACACTAAATCTTACTCACTTTGATATGTATATGGTCAACAGTCAAGTGGTCGGTTACGACATACTAAATGGTTCTCATTTAATTTCAACGTCAGTTTCTGGAAGGTGGTCGTTTCATACATAGGATTGTCATATAATGTCAATGCTAGGATCAGTAAGGTTTTCGTTATACAGAGGTTAAACTGTGGTAGAGGGTAGTCATATAATGACAATGCTAGGATAAGTAAGCAAGATTGTCGTTATACAGAGGTTACACTGTAGTAGAGTATTGTCATATAATGACAATGCTAGGATCAGTAAGGTTGTCGTTATACAGAGATTACACTGTTGTAGAGGGTTGTCATATAATACAAATATTAGGATCAGTAAGCAAGGTTGTCGTTATACAGATGTTACACTGCAGTAGAGGGTTGTCATATAATGACAATGCTAGGATCAGTAAGGTTGTCGTTATACAGAGGTAACACTGTAGTAGAGGATTGTCATATAATGCCAATACTAGGATCAGTAAGCAAGGTTGTCGTTATACAGAGGTTAAACTGTAGTAGAGTGTAGTCATATAATGACAATGCTAGAATCAGTAGGGTTGTCGTTATGGAGAGGTAACACTGTAGTAGAGGATTGCCATATAATGTTAATGCTAGGATCAGTAAGGTTGTCGTTATACAGAGGTTAAACTGTGGTAGAGGGTAGTCATATAATGACAATGCTAGGATAAGTAAGCAAGATTGTCGTTATACAGAGGTTACCCTGTAGTAGAGTATTGTCATATAATGACAATGCTTGGATCAGTAAGGTTGTCGTAATACGGAGGTTACACTGTTGTAGAGGGTTGTCATATAATGCCAATACTAGGATCAGTAAGCAAGGTTGTCGTTATACAGCGGTTACACTGTAGAAGAGGGTTGTCATATAATGACAATGATAGGATCAGTAAGCAAGATTGTCGTTATACAGAGGTTACACTGTAGTAGAGTATTGTCATATAGAGACAATGCTAGGATCAGTAAGGTTGTCGTTACACAGAGGTTACACTGTAGTAGAGGGTAGTCATATAATGACAATGCTAGAATCAGTAAGGTTGTCGTTATTGAGAGGTTACACTGTAGTAGAGGATTGTCATATAATGACAATGCTAGGATCAGTAAGGTTGTCGTTATACAGTGGTTACACTGTAGTAGATGGTTGTCATATATTGCCAATACTAGGATCAGTTAGCAAGGTTGTCGTTATAGAGAAGTTACACTGTAGTAGAGGATTGTCATATAATGACAATGCTAGGATCAGTAAGATTGTCGTTATACAGAGGTTACACTGTGGTAGAGAAATGTCATATAATGCCAATACTGGGATCAGTAAGCAAGGTTGTCGTTATAGAGAGGTTACACTGTAGTAGAGGATTGTCATATAATGACAATGCTAGGATCCGTAAGGTTGTCGTTATCGAGAGGTTATACTGTAGTCGAGGGTAGTCATATAATGACAATGCTAGGATCAGTAAGGTTGTCGTTATCGAGAGGTTACACTGTAGTAGAGGGTAATCATATAATGACAATGCTAGGATCCGTAAGGTTGTCGTTATCGAGAGGATACATTGAAGTCGAGGGTTGGCATATAATACATATGCTAAGATCAGTAGTTAATCGATATAGAGATGTCACACTGTATTACAAATACAAAATGATCACAATAAAGTATATTTAAATTTTCGTAAAAACGGTCTTACGGTATTATTTAGTTACAAACAGAATCAATAAGGCTGGTTTATGGATTACTGCCTTTAGACATAAAAATCATAGAAAATGTCCAGGACCTGACTGAACTGGTCAGTGATATAATGTTTAACTGTGAACATAGGTATGGTAATGTAATCGCAAAGAGAAAAACGTGTTATAGCTGATGTGGACTGTAGAAAAGTAGGAGGACATGAAAGTCTAGTACTGGAACATAAAACATATTTCTGAAACTATTTAATGTCATTTTTAATAACTAGACATTTTTGGAGGATTCTACATAAATGACCCTTGGAATAGAACTGAATATAAAACATTATTATAGATGTACTTTTTATTTGAAACGAATTTGATCTTATAAATGGTAGTCAAGTAATCACCATGGTTAGATCAATAGGTTGATCTGTTATTGAACAGGTAAAGGGTTGTAAATGACAATGTTCGGAAGAATAAAAAAACCCCATGTTATAATCAGTAAGGTTGTCGGTATATAGATATTACACTTTGATAAACGGTTGTCATATAATCCAATTTTTAATCCGTTATGCCGTCAGTTTAGAAAGGATACACTATAGTTAATGATTGCCATAAAATGACACATAGATGGTTGATATATAGAGGTTACACTTTATATCTTATTGTCATATATCCGTAATATGCAGTATATTTAATGGTTGTCATATAATGACTATGTTCGGATAAGCAGATGGTCGATATATAGAGGTTTCACTTTAATAACTAATTATCATGTAACCCTAATGTTAAAATCACTAAGTCTGTCGGTATAGAAATGTTACACTTCATTAAGTGGTTGTTATAAACGCAATGTGCGGATAAGGAGGTGATCGATATAGAAAGTTTACACTATAATACATGTTGTCATATAATTCTTAAGTTATAATCAATACAGGTTGGTATAACAATGTTACACTTTTGATAAGTGTTTGTCATATAGTGGCAATGTTCGGATAAGTAGTGATCGGTATAGAGAGGTTACAATGTTTGACTTAGGGAGGTGGTCTGTTCATATTTCTAGTTGAAATAATTGTAGAACAAAAAATGCTTGGTACCGTTGGAATGATTGATACGATTCCCACCATTTCAACCAATGAACTATAAATATCCCCCCCCCCTCCAAAAAAAAAAGAGATCACAGGCCACTTCTTACAGTCAAATGTTTCCCAATTCGTGTCCCATATTCATGAAGCTACCGTCATGCTTGAGCGAACATCTCCATTCGCGCTGGTTGTAAAGTGTGTCAGGAAAGGTAATCTATTTATAGACAAACTTACTAGGCAACAGGAACGTAGGATACCCGTAGTATATACTTCGCAGCCAGCCAATCTATATATAGACAAACTTCAGCCAGCAGGAATGTAAGCTCGAGAATGACGTCAACCTTATATATATGACTGTCACAATATAGTAGTAGAAACAACAGACGGGGCTTTCAAGTAGCACACCCGTCAATGACACAAGAAATCTAGTAGCGTGCCGTTGGTCTTCTTGAAAGCAGATTGAGAATGATGTACGGGCAAATTAGCATGAACATGTACATTTATGATGTAGATTAATCAAGGCAATATGAACAGGCAATGGTTGTATTGATGTCGATCTAAATATAACTTATGGGTACACAGGGAAACACTCCTGGAAGTCACTTATTGCCTCTCTCCAAGCCGGCATATGTCACAATTGCACGTATGTTAACGGGCACAAGTCTTTGTGCCTCTTTGCCATCAAGAATTTGCACAACCCTGACTTTTATGTATTTAACAAAATATTAATTACTTTTAATATGTCACTCTTATAATTGCTGTTGTCTGTTCATATTACATACTTTTGATTGTTATTGTTTGTTGTACAGATGCCAACATCGTGGGTAACATCCGTGATGCCCCACGTGAATACGGACGGTTTATTATCGCACGACTCCGGGGAGAAGTCGACGACCTCCACCCTGGGGCATTGTCAAAGGTCCAGTGGTGGCAACTGTTTAAAAATAATCCCGAAATGTTTAAGGAGCTTTTTAAAGGAATCCCAGTACAGGAGGGAATACAAAGTCCATTATAAGCAACAAGAGAACAATCGTATTGGAAACAAATTAAATGCTTTTTAGAAGTCAAACCACTACACGCATTACTCATTTCACTTTTAAAAGAGACAGAGAGAGAAGAAACGAAGAAGAATTTGGATATTCCCCTTGGTGTCTCGTCATCAATTTTGCCGGTTTTCCAATAAAAGTGTTATAGAATGATATAAACATGGTATATGCTACCTTGTCAAAGTTTACAAACAATGGACAGTGTGCGGGAATCTGTTGGCTCACACTATTAACTGAATTGTATGACAAAGTGACCATTGCCTATCAAAGTTAAACTTTGTGCTACACAACTGTGTGAAATACGGATATGGACGTCCTGTTTACTACTATTTTCTTTATTATATGATCATACAGTTGTGGGACCGCACAACGCACCATAAATAGCGTGCGCACACCGTGCATACATCGTTTACACACCGTCCGCACATCGTCCACACATGGTGCGCACAACTGTGCGATTTAGCAATCGTTCGCCCCGTTGTGCGCTTCTCTCCGCACAACTGGGTGATTTGGAATCATTTTTAGATCAAAATTACGGAATGACAAAAATACGGAAGGCTTGTATGCGATAATGTACACTGTGTATATATCTGTAATTTCTCATCAAAATAATCAAGATTATACAATTTCACAATGCGTGTTACACAGTATTACAGCGACCGTTAGGCTGTCAAGAATGGGTTTGGCTCCAAGTCAACAGAACAGGTAAATAACAATTTTATGAGTGTCCGGAGTTTTACCTGACCAGTGCCTGACACACAGAGCTGATATGCGATACCGTTTGACCGTAATGAATAGTATTTGTTATTTGCATTCGTTCACCTTCACCTGGATTTTCACACCCCCGGCCTTACCCGTCGAGTTACGTAAATGCCCCAGGCGGGGAGAAAACTACGGTCCAGGTACATGTACAAAGTGGTTATGTTTACCTGTATATGGGATTGTGTTGTAATTTTACATGTGTCGATTAAGTTTGTTTAGAAACACAGAAAACACAATTCCTAAATATAAGAATATAAAGACAGAAAGATAAGTTTATAGATGTTGCTAGAATATAGAAACATACGTAAACATCAAGTTTATATGTTTAAACACGAAACCGTATAAATTGTTAAGGCATTCCTCAATTTACACCAACCACGACTGTTATCGCACAACGTCCGTCCATCGTGCGCACATATGTGCGCAAGCAATGATCGTTCAGCTTTTTAATCGTTCGCCCATCGTGCACACACCGTTCACACACCGTGCACACATCGTGCGCACACCGCACATCGTGTAACGTTGTGCGATCCCACAACTGTATATTTTTCAAGTATTTTTTTAAGTTTTGGGCACAGTGTCTATAAACTAAATACAAACACTGTGCTTTATAGCTTAGCTTTGGGGAATATAATGATACTTACAATAAATAGATAAATATATAAATATCATCAGTTGATAAAAACAGAACACAGGAAATGACTGCAGCATTTATTAATTGTAACCACACGGATTTGTTGGTAATGTAGTTTATTAGTTGTATGTGTTTGTATAACGGTGGATCAGAGGAACAGGTTGTAAAGTTAGTTATGTTGATTTAAAAGTAATCCTTTATAAACCTATAACACAGAATGTGCAGCTCTAGACTAATATCAAACAACAGTACAATCTGTACAATCACATCCCTATCGGCTATCCCTAACAGTTAGGCGGTAAACACATGTTAACAGTCACATGTTTTTCCATTCATTGTCCCATATTCATGAAGTTACCGTCATGCCCAACCAACACCTGGCATTTAGCCAAGACGCTATCAATTGCAAACGAGTTAGCAGGTCGCAAAGTTAACCAGGATGGAACCCGATGTTTACAGCTTAACGGCGGAATGGCGCAAAGTTATTTGATTATTCTTTCCAAAATCTTTCACATTTAACTATCAAATTGCATTACAAAATATTTACCGTCATGCCCGACACAACCAGGTTTAAAGCCTGTATACAAACTTTGCGATAGATCTATCGTATATGACGCATATGTCAACTTGGCATCACGCCTTTCTAGATAATTTGATTTATTAAAACGTTTTAAAACTATTACATATAACTATCGATCTGCATGATAAAATATAAAATGCATATTTAGAAACACTCGTAGTTAGAATAGTTTCGTATTTACCAATATTAAGCACATTTCCAAGCCTCAAGCTGCCTTTTTTCAAAAAGAGGTAACGCTGATCTTGACAAATAATTTGATGACACTTTCTCCCTTTTACCGCAGATCTACTCATTTTGGTGTAGGAACATCACCGATAAAGCTGCTCTGCGTTTTTGTGCTTGTTTTGGAAGATTCTAAAGAATGGCCATCGGGATATGTAAGTACTAAACATATTTCAACAATATGGATATGATTTGTATTTGAAATGGATCTGTATTTGACCGATAGCCGGTGACCAGATCATATGGAAATGTTATGTTTTCTTAGCTAGAGCAATGTCTAACTCACCTATCTTATGCTGGTACAGATTATTCACAAACTCATGTCGGTACATATTAACAGTTAGATAATTGAACAGGTCGAAGTTGCTTACATTGATCTTCATCACCACAAAATAGTCAAATATAACTTTGAGAACAGGTCGACATTGCTTGAATAGATCGACAGCAAATGCTTTCTAACGTTACTATCTGTTTGTTGATCGCTATAGAGAGGTGATATTAAAATAAAAGGGCTATTATATAGTCACACTGTTCGCATAAGTAGGTAACCAGTATAGGGAGTTGTCGTAATAGTAAAAAGTTGTCATATAATCACAATATTCGGATATGTAAGATGGTCGGTATAGAGGGATTACATTAAAGGAAGGGGTTGATATATGATAACAATGTTGGGTTACGTTAGGTCTCGATATAGAGATGTAGCACTATAGGAAACAGTTATCATATAATCACAATATTCGGATATGTAAGATGGTCGGTATAGAGGGATTACATTCAATGAAAGGGTTGATATATGATAACAATGTTGGGTTACGCGAGGTCTCGATATAGAGATGTAGCACTATAGGAAACAGTTGTCATATATTCACAATGTTCGGATATGTAGAATGGTCGGTATAGAGGGATTACATTAAAGGAAGGGGTTGATATATGATAACAATGTTGGGCTACGTGAAGTGTCGTTATAGAGATGTAGCACTATAGTACACAGTTGTCATATAATAATAATGTTCTTATTAGTTGATGGTCGGCATAGAGCGGTTACATTATCA
Source organism: Mizuhopecten yessoensis (assembly GCF_002113885.1). Lineage (NCBI taxonomy): Eukaryota > Metazoa > Mollusca > Bivalvia > Pectinida > Pectinidae > Mizuhopecten > Mizuhopecten yessoensis. Next base: position 125,397 of record NW_018407244.1, on the reverse strand, counting down.
TGCAAGGTCGTGATAAAATCACATTTTTTTGTATTAGTAGGTGGTCAGTATATGGAGTTTAATCAAAATAATCTGATAAGTTGATTTTCGTTATAGAGATTTTAAGGCATAGTAAACATTTGTTATATAATCACACTGTTCATATTAGTTGATTGTCGTTATACATAGATTACGCTATAGTGAATGGTTGATATATAATCACCATGTTCTGATTAGTTGATGGTCGGTTTGACGTGGTTACACTACAGTTGTGATACATATCTACAATGTTTAAGCTAGTAAGGTGGTCGGCATAGAGAGATTACACTGGAGAAAAAGGGTGGTGATAAAATTACAATGTAAGGATTCGTAAGATGGTAAATATAGTATATAGTTGTCACATAATCACATGTTCTGATCAGTTGGGATCATTATAGGGAGTGTACGCTATAGTAAATAGCGTACATTTACTATAATAGTAATTAAATGTCGACCTGTTCTCAAAGTTATATTTGACTATTTTGTGGTGATTATTAAAATGTTCGAATAAGTTGATCGTCGGTATGGAGAGTTTACAGCAAAGCAAATGGTTTTAATTTCATCACATGTTCTGATCAGTTGATGATCGTTAGAGAGTTTACACTATCGCCAACAGTTGCAATATGATCACAATAATTGGATCAGTTGAGGGTTGTTGTATAGAGGTTAAGTTATAGTTGATAGTTGTCATATAATCAAAATGTTCTGATTAGTTGATGGTCGGAATAGAGAGGTTACTCTTTAGTAAACAGTTGATATGTAATCTAACATGTTCTGATTAGTTGGTGGCCGTTATGGCGTGGTTGCTCGCGTTAATGTTGTCATATATATTTACAATATTTAGGCCAGTAAGGTAGTCGGCATAGCGATATTACACTTAAGGAAACGGTTATGATATCATTACACTGTTAGGATTCGTTAAGTGGTCACATTATATAAATAGTTGTCAAATAATCACTATTTTCTGATCAGTTAATGATCGTTATAGGGAGTTTACGTTTCAATAAATAGATATCATACAATCACAAAGTTCTGATTAGTTGATGATCGTTATAGGGAGGTTACACGGAAGTAATTGATTGTTATATAATCACAATGGTCTGATAACTTGAGGGTCGGTATAGAGAGGTTTATCTATAGTAAATAGTTATCATATGATCACAATGTTCTGATTAGTTGGTGGTCGTTACCGAGAGGTTACACGAAAATAAATGGTTATTATATAATCACATGTTCTGATAAGTTGAAGGTTGTTATAGAGTTTTTGCTGTAATAAAGATTTGCTATATAATCACGATGTTCAGAAAAGCTGAATGTCGGTATAGAGGGGTTACACGAAAGTTAATAGTTGTCATATAATCACAGAGTTCTGGTCAATTGATGGTCGTTATAGATAGTTTGTGCTATAGTAAATAGTTGTCATATAATCACAACTTTCGGATTAATTGATAGTCGTTGTGGTGAGGTCACGCTATAGTAAATATTTGGCTTATAATCACAATGTTCTGCTCAGTTGATGGTCGGTATAGAAAGTTTGTGCTATAGTAAATAGTGGTTACCTAACTGTTTGTTGGTTGCTTAACGTCAACGCGTTTCGCCGCCTACTTAAAATACGTGATGGTATTGTGATAATTAGTGGGGTATCGATATCCCAAATAATCGCTATAATAGATGTCATGCATTAGATAACAATGCATATATGTTTTCATGTAAAACGAGAGGTGCGACAGGGAACTATTTCGTTAAGGCACTATTTAGATCTCGGGGACCCGGGAATCATCGTTTGGTACATAGGACCTATCCGGATGTGCAAAGAGGAATAATTGACATTGTAAGGGTGTATATCAAGTTTCTGTTAGAACGATAATGAGATGTAGATCTGTTTATATTAGTTTATTAATTACTCTTGATATAACACGCCTATAATCGTTCTACTCTGTTTTACAGATGTCAATATCGTGGGTAACTTCCGTGGTCATTACAGGGAGTTTATCATCGCACGCCTCAGGGGAGAAGTTGACGACCCCCGCCCTGGGGCATTATCTAGGCTCCAATGGTGGCAGCTCTTTAAAAATAATCCCGAAATGTTTAAACAACTTTTTAAAGGAATTCCAATACAGGAAGGAATGGAAATTCCATTATAATCAACGAGAGAACAATCGTATTGGAAACAAGTTAAAATGCCTTTTAGAAATCAAACCAGTACACGTAATACTCATTTCACTTAAAAAGCCGGAGAGAGAAGAAATGAAGAAGAATGTGGTTAGCACAAAAAGGACAGTGAGCGGGTAATATGGTGGCTCTCACTATCAAGTTAATTGTCGGACAATGTCAACATTGACAATAGATGTAGATAAACCTTGCGGAACACAACTGTGTGAAATACTAGTGAATATGGACGTCCTGTTTATTACTGTGTTTTTTTTATAATATCATATATTTTTTTATACACTTTTTAAGATCTGGGCAACATTCTAGTTGATAGACACTGTGCTTTGATAGCTGAGCTTGGGGAAAATGAAGATACATATAATAAATAGATACATATACAAATATCATGAGTTGATGATAACAGAACACAGAGATGACTACAGCATTTATCAATTGTAACAACACGTATTTGTTGGTAATGCAGTGTATAAGTTGTATGTGTTTGTATAACGGTGGATCAGAGGAACAAGTTGTTATGTTAGTTATGTTGATTTAAAAGTAATCCTTTATAAACTTATATCACAGAATGTACAGCTCTAGACTTATATCAAACAACAGCAAGAAATAATTTAATTTAGTTGGTGAATCTGTACAATCATATTCTTATCGACTGACTGCAGATCATTCCGATAATTCTATAATATTCCAGATGCAAATATTTGTACAATGTCATTTTGTAAGTAAATATGTAGATCGTCATTTACTGCGTTTGTCATTGATAGGTACGGACCAAAATGTCAGACTTATTTGATATTTATTAAATATCACGTGATCCCATTTGTCTGTAACTTTCCTGTACAATCATCTTCGTGTTGTTTAGGTGAAAACTGTAGTTTTACATAAAAAATATACAATCATCTTTTATAGGAGACGAAAATCAGAAAGTACGTACACTACACGAAGCTATCGCAATTATGAGTTATATCCCGTTGAAAGATCCGCTTGTGAACAGTTTTCATATGCCTAAACGAATCGTTTCTGTCAAGCAATGTCACAGATTCAAGGTTGTTTTTGACCTTATAACCAAAAAAATGAACACTGTTTCCTTATTTTTGTTCTCGATATCTATAAAGAAAATAATTTTCAAAAATAATCAGTACAAGAGGAAACGGTTATATAAATCCGCACACTCTTGAATATTTTTGCATGTACACATTTTTCTTACACGATTGTACGAGATGTCACGATCTTATATTCGCATGTGTATATGGGGTGTCGGCCGCTATCGGCAATCCTACTTAGATAACAATGAAGGACGCTATTTCTGTGAATATGTCTATATATTGAGGTGACAAATAATTTTGACTTTCGGTTATTATGTCGTTCAAATAATCACGTATTCACCTCATGAACAGTCCATAATTGATAAATATATACAGCGACTTGATCAATCATTATGACGACCGATCGCCGACTGCTTATTTCACCACTGTATTTAGACAAGTTAAAAATCGCACACTTTTGGGTCCAGAAAGAGGAGCAGTATTCTTTAACGGCAATTTAACATACTGCGCAGTTACATGTCATGTGATCACGGAACTAACTTACGACCGGGTACGTTTGTGTAGCAAATGGCGCATAAACTGTCATTGTTCACGTAGCTAAGTGGATCTCTGGGCCCAGTTGTTATAACGTATACACGTACGGTTGTGATATAAGAACATTCGCACGTAACAACGCCGTGGACATCTATAGACGGAACCTTCCACGTCTAGCTGGTCGGTGACTCCCATTTTGTCCCATTATCCAGACACGTAAGTATGTGCTGTACGTTATATATGGTCGGCTGTGTTGTTAAGCGGGCTGAGGTATATTGTTCTAAATATAGATAATCTTCCATGTTGCTTAACGTGTGTATACACAGCACACTTTACTACGATGTTATGCGTATGTATACAGGCGTGCATGAACGCAATATATACACTGACACTAAATTCAATAACTGTCAAAGCCCGGTAGCGAAACATTTTAATTCGAGACGTTAAATGTTTTGTCGCTAATTTGTTGATTGAATGGTCTTCCAACCTACAGGATTATGACAACAATGGACTAAAACACATAATTAAATGTAGTAAGTGTAATTAAGGGGCCCATGCACTAACAGTATGTTTGGCAAATTTTGATGTCACCTTTTTGGCTCCTAGCAACAGCTGTATGATGAAGTGTAATTTACTGTTGGGATACTGTTTATATTACTAAAGTTAAAGGGACATGTCCGTCTACCCTAGTCTATTCATTAAGGTCCATTGGATATGTCTTTTATGGACTTTTGTTGAAGGTGATTATGTGGTTATATGAACCTTATAAAGTTATATGAACCGTTTCATCGTTTTATATGACCATGTTTATCCATACAATCATTGAGATAAAAGTCCTGATATATATATATATATATATATATATATATATATATATATANTCCTTTATTAGATACTAAATAATGTTTAAATCATTAAGCAAGATGGAACATATGAAAATTGTTAAGAGGAATATTCTGCATATTACGCACAGAATACACAGCTTGAAATGTTATCTCTGTATGGATCAGAAGTTATTTTGCCTACGATGCAAGCCTATTTACAGAACTGTGACCGATATATTTAAACCAGACAAACATGTATTGTGTAACATACCATGCGCTTGTTCAGGTAGAAAATCAATGTACAAAATTATTTAGCCGTCGTGTTTTAATGTTTAAACTAACGACACGTCACTCTCTTTATTATTGAAACTCAAAGATAGAACCTAACTTAAGAAAGAGATTCTATACCAGAAAATTACTTTAAAGTCAATATGGCTATTTTTTAATTAACGGATGTTTAAGATAGTGTAAACGAAATACGTTATAATATGTGTGTTATATACAGCAGCAGGTTCGTTTGTGTACTTGTAAGGGGGATTTCTGCATGTTATTTAAAAAAAATATGTATGTATTTTGATGATCGAAATGATCGTTTTTACATGTTTTTGCTGCTTTTTAGGTCTTTGAACAACATGAAAAGAGCTGCGATGACCCAAGTGAAAGGTAAGAACTCATTTTAGTTATTTTAAGAATAACTGCATGCTATTCTTGTTAATTTCAATACCGAAAATACCCCATTTTTGTGAAATATGATATATATATATACAGTCAAACATTCCAATTTAATACAAATACCTTTCGAGATACAATTCGAATTCGATTTTTTTCATAGATTTCACTGTTCTCTTTTCGAGTAGTATTCTCACGAATATGTCACGGAAAAATAGTCACGAAAATAAGGTTCGCCATATCTAGATGATATGCAGTATATTTGTTTACTTCAATTTTTTCAAATACGGATTTTTCTATTTTTATTATTACCATTTTTACTTTATTTTTGGTAATACTTATAATTTAAAACATGAAGCCGTTAACTATTGATATCCTTACAAAAACAGTGCATACTCTGTATTTTACAATGCATTGCCAACAAGAAATATAACAAATATTTTCTAACATTCTCATTTACCTATTTGCTTTCAAGATAATAATAAGCAGATATATTTGTCTATGAAAACAAAACTTAGTGTGTAAATCAACGCATATCAATGCTGTGCTCTTCAAAAGCTCGAAAATAAGATATAATTACTGTTAGTGATAATAAAAACTGATCATTTTTGTGAACACCAACCTGGCTGATCTCAAACCGGATAATATGTGACATTGTTTAAGAGCTTTTACTGATAAATATCTTTATAAAAGATAAATCCCAGCTACTTGAAATACACTGAGAAATTTGATATTTGAACAGTCGGAACATGATAGTAATATTTAGATGTTTATTAAATGTGAAAGGAACTTTAGAAAAAAATGTTCAATAAAAATGATTGCGAGTAGAGTAATAACATACTATCATTTAATCTATTATCAATCTGGTATATTATAAACATCGTAGCACCTTTTATTTTGAAATATACAGGAAATGTGATACTAGGAGGGGCTTCCTCATAGAACACCTTTTGATAAATTTCTCTATAAACTATTCATGAACCTGAGCTGGCAATCCTTACTACTTATGACACTCGAATATCTGTTAAATACAATTTTGTTGTTTACATAATTATACGGGGGCAACAAATCGAAATGTAAAGCATTAACTCAATATTGACGTATTAGATAATTAAATCTTTATTTTATTGACAACTTTAAAAGGTCAATAGCAGCACTATTAAAATGTAAAGTTGTAAAGGTTTTTATAATGTATATTTCTTTAACAACAAAGTATTATTATAAAGATTGAATGTTTTTTTAAAGAAATTTACTAATGAAAAAGGTGCAGTGATTGAGAATCCTCCAGCGTTTGGGACATTGACATTTCCGTCATGGGTAGTAGGGCAGGTGTGGAACCACGGACTCCTCAACCCCGGCAATCTCCAACAACTTGTAGACATATCTGATGTATATTCATGTGTCTATTTATACAGTATTGCATATTGAGGAAATAATATACATGAAAAAACGTCCTGTCGTTTCCTGCATAAATACAATACAATGACAGACTGAAAAACGCCGTAGTGCATAATCGCTGATATGTGATCCTTAGAATCTTAATCAATAATTTCCTCATTTTCAGAGGTGACGATTCTTCTTGAAGACTATGGGTAAGATACAGTTTTATTTAGTTACTTTAACAACATTTAAATAAAAGTGAACGCAAATAAGTATTAATTGTATATTTTCATTTGTTCAATTCCCATTTAATGAAAAATAATTATCATCGGTTTTAGGTTATAGATAATATTTGTAAAATAAAATAAAGATACATAATATAAATAAAAACAAAATCTAAAATGCTTATTTTATATTATCGATTTTCCTCCGACAGCTTCTAACATCCAGTTTATTTTTTTAACAATTAATGCTGTGATAATCAGAATTTGTCCACCTACATTAAATCTGTACAATCAACATAACCTGACTTCTTGTAAACACCTCATATGTTTTGTATTTCTTATAACAACAATGATACATTGCGGCGTTAGGCGTGAATGGGGCTCACCTAGATTAACGATTGAAAGGAAATGTTTCTCCCTACCCGACTGCGAATATTAATGTGATCTTTCGTATACTGTAGCACCCGCAAATTGTATAGATCAATACAGTATCGTCTTCAACCCTATAATTATGGAAAATAATGTGATACCATCTACGTATTGTTAACAATGGACGACCTGTACATGACAAATCAATGTTGTGGTTCATGTACAAAACTGAGTAACAACAAATAGGAATAAATTTTTCTATTTTGTGATATACCCGATAATGATAATTAAGTATATCTAATATATATTTAATGATATATATAATAATTGATATATTTCTGCCGCTTCTGCCCGTTCCTGCTCGTTCCTGTAAATCGTCTGACCGGCATATCACCATTTGCAAGCACCTTTATACATGACTGCTAGCAGCAAGGTTGATTAAAAATTACAAGTGTACATAATTTTTGCGCAATGTATCGTCTCAGCAATAAGGTGATGAACACTCTAGTTTTATCTGCAACTCTTTTTATTTCCAGACACCGGCATTCATTGGCCAAGAAGAATAAGAGCCTTCCAGAAAACACTATCAAAATGATTGAGAAGATTTCTCTGGGTTTAGCTGGTGAGTTGAATTTTCCGTTACAACAAGATATTCGGGCAAAATAAACGATACTATTTAAATTGAAAAAGAAAACCCCCACGGAATGATAACTTTATACTTTGTTTCATAAACCAACTACATGTAAAAGAAACAGTGATTAAGATATTGACATCGATTGGGAATACTTAGAAAAATAATTGTTACCTATTGTATTGCTTGCGAGCTTTACGACTCTGTTGATTTTGGAGTTTCTGAGTCATCAATTTTAAACAATTTAAATTATTTGAACAAACGGTTGTTATATGGAATTAAAATTATCACTAACTTGTTCCTTTTTGTTTGTACAGTGAACACCGAAGAAGAAAAAAAACTTGACAGGAGACAGTTAAACATATCGTTCAGTGTCACGAATTCTTTTGACACGAAAAGACAGCAGTCACTTGACGATATTCGACAGATTCTTGAAAACGCAACACAGTCCAAAGACAGGTTCATGGAAATCAAGTTTGTGATAAGTAAGTTCTTAAAAATAGAAATATAATGTAGCAATAGTAATTATACAGTATATAATCGTCATTTAGGTCAAAAGTATCGATAACAAGTAAATGTTCTAACCGTTTTACATGTTCTTAAAATAAGTTTGGTTATTATATAGTTACACAAGGCATTTAAAAAGTCCACCTTATTTAATATTCATTATGTGATATATAAATAGTCAAATGTGCTCTGCAAACAAATCTATTAAGAGGCCACTGTGTCAAAGTTGTTCATTGTAGTAATGTCATTGTAAACTTAACCTGTATTTAGAGGCTACCTGTACTAAGAAGCTATGTTTAATGTTCCCCATCAAGTGTAGCACCACGTCTAATGTTCCCAATTGAAGTTATTTAATTGTAACTGTACTTATGTTACATGTTTACATGTCTTAAGAGACCACGTTAAATGTTCCCCGTTGAAGTTATTAAAATGTTAACTGGACTTTTTTATGAAAGTACATGTACCGCTATTAAGGGACCACGTTTAATGTTCCCCGTTGAAGTTATTCAATTGTAACTGTACTTGTGTTTCACGATTACATGTACTTGTCTGAATAGACCACGTTATATGTTCCCCGTTGAAGTTATTTTATTGTAAACTGGATTTTTGTTACGGGAGTACATGTACCTGTATCAAGGGACCACGTCTAATGTTCCCCATTAGCGTTATTTAGTTGTAAACCGTTTTCGTGTTTCTTGATAGCATGTACCAGTACTTAGAAACCACGTTTAATGTTGTCCGATGTCGTGATTTCTTTATAAAGTAAACATGTATTACAAATGAGACAACTTTAAATGAACCCCAATGTAAAAGTTGCATCGTGAAATAATCTTGCGTTACGAAAGCACCTGTGTTAGTAGCCCCCCCCCCCTCCTTGTGTATTTACTTCGCAAGGGTGGTCTCCAAATACAACAAGTTGATTGTGCATGTATTTACACTTGCTTTGCATCCTTCCATTGCAATACATTAAGAAGGCCAATGTTGTTGTGAGACTATAACATTTGCTATTGTAACGTCATCAATCGCTCTTTTGACGTCATACATTTTCATTGTTGTTGTGACTTAATTTGCTGTTCAAAGAAATGTTCGCAATAACTATATAACTCATAACTACTCTAACAAAATGTAGATATAAATAATGACTATTTGAGGCGGTCTTTAGTAAGTTTGTCATCAATATCCATGTGTGTTAAACTAACGCAAGCAGTCATTTTTTTTGTAGTGTGTATCATCGTTTCCATTGACATCAAACCCCCTAGTACGGCGTTCGAGCCTACTGCCCTGTGTTTGGCGGAGCGAGTAAGAGCATTCCTGTTGCGCGACAAGATCACTCTTTCCGACGAGACGGAAACACGTCTGCATGTAAACAGGGACTCCATTTCCATCACCCTCAAAGACCATCCAGACGATGGTGAGTCTCGTAAAATCTCGTTTTACTATCAAAGACCACATATATGGTGATGAACGAAATATACCACACCCTCCCTCAAAGGTCATTCGGACGAAGGTAAGTCTCGTAAAATCTCGTTTTACTCTCGAGTAAAAATGATAAAGCAAAATATACTCTCCCTCCCTTAAAGGTCACTTTGAAATCTACCTTAGTTCTCCAAGACTGCTAAAAACTTATCGTTGCGATGGTAAGTATCGTGAAATCTCGCCGTATGATAAAGATACACCTATTGAAGTCTAGCTACTGTAACATGTATGGTAAGTCATGTCAAGTATCATTACCTTCGCCAATTTAATCGTTATACTGTAAACTCTTGCTTCCATCCTCCAGTCCCGAAACGGGACACTCAGCAAAGAATTCCATCCGATGACGGGTGAGCCATCTGTTGCCATTACTCTTGCTTCCATCCTTGATTTGCTGATGTCGGTAGGATTCGTGATGCAACGATAACTGACCAGAGTACGATGATTTAGTTAGGTTTGGTTTTATAGATAGTTTATTATGTCCTATCAACAGCTAAGGTCTTGTATAGACGAGCGTTCATGTGCGTAATGAATGCACGTGTGTTATAGGCAGAGTATGTAAAAAATACCACGCAGAAGTCACACAGCATAGCATTTCACCCAATCATGGGTGACCCATGTTTTTGCCATTACCCTAATCGCTAGACGTTAATGGAATAACGCTACCATTTTGAAGGACTTTAGTATGTACCGGTATTTGAACATAATCCATTTCTTTCCACACCTGGGTGAACGTTCAACATTTAAGCCAAAAGTGAGGATGAAGATAAAACACGTGAAAAACATTTCTACACTTGCCAGTTCCACCCCGGTAACTGACTCATGTAAAGATGTCAGTTATAAAACTGTATTAATCATGCATGTGAATTTCAATCTTCACGAATGAGCTGCTGAAATATCAGTAGCGAAAATATATCTCCACAAATAATTAGAGATTTTAAGTAAACGAACTACCTTTGTTTCTTTAATTAGGTTTACCCATTGTTGGTATCGGACAGGCTGCCTTCGCATTCCAGGTTGGGGATATTGTGATTCTCCAAGGCACGGTGATATCTGTTCCGACAGTGACGTCAATCCAATGGTTCAAAATTGAAGACGATGGTACGGAAAGGATGCTTCCTATCGATAACAAGAAGTACCTCGGCGGCAGTCGGGAATCTCCGTCTCTCGTAATCGCAAACTCGAAAAAGGCAGATGAAGGAGTGTACATGCTTGAGGCTACAAATGTGAACGGGACAGCTAGGAGCACCAACTCCCAATTGATTATGTTAAGTAGTAAGTATTTATCTACATTTCAATGCTATTTCTATATAAAGTGCGTTTATAAAACAGAACAATATACAAGATATACAATTGGCTAATTCATAATTTTAGGAAAATAAGTAAAGCGCGAAAAGCTCTGAAAAAGACTTCCACTAAAAAACTGTTGGGAGTATTATTAACCTTAGCGTTATAGCTATAATCTTCGAGTTACCTCCCATAGATTTCCAAAAATCGCTATTACCCGTAAATACATTAAAGTAACCTTCCTTTACATGTGTCATGACATGTGCCGAATTCAATCTGTTAATTATAATAATAATTAACAAAACATAAAGAAATTAATAATGTAACCCCCTTCGCCATCACCACTAAGTTTGATCTGCAATTCTTGAGATAAGGTGAGTTTTTGAGGCACAACAGAGGAAAATATCGTTAACACGATTACATCGATATATGACAAAGTCACTGTGACCTACTTATTCATTGTGTGCTAGTCATTTCGGCAATGTTTATCAAATAATCAGGTTTAGTGTTACGCAATAAATCAAAATTATGAAGAAAACAAATATGTAGTTGTATAAGGAAGAGGTCACTTTCGATTGTGGTCCATCGCTTTACCCCCATCTCTCTCGGAATTGTCTCCGATCTAGCTTAACATTCATGTCATATATGCATGCCATTAGGTATTTAGAAAGAAAGAAAAAACACAATTTATCGATGAAAGCCGACATAACCCCGACATTTGAAGGCTTATCATGTTTTAAATGACAAAAGGGCAAGCATTTTTTTGGCGAACACTATTTCTGTTTACTGTGAAAACATAGAAATAAATATACAACCTGTCAAGTCCACATAGTAATATATTCCATTAATGTTTTTTTTGTTATCCAGCTGGTGAGGAAGTTGAGGCCTCGGATAGCGAGGATGATGGCGACACTGACAGCGCAGACTCTGGCAATACGACCAATGAAAATGCAAATCCTGTCAATACAAACAATAATGATACAAACGATACCGACACAAGCAGCGTCGACTCAGACACAGACGTTGCAAACACGACCACCATCACAAGCAGCACAACCCAGAATGGAAACGCCTCACATAATGAAACACACTTATCGTCTGTTTCAAGAGTCAACCCGACACAGAACGGAGTAACGTCATCCTCAAGAGAAGACGACAGGAACACAATAACAGCTATTGTAAACCAGGCCGCGCACACAATCGGTGAACAGTCGGGGAATCTGGGGACGTCATTGGTCTCTTCCGACGTAGACTCGTCCTTCAGTCGCGTGCGGGCAGAGTATGGGTCTGAAGCAGCCGAGGCGGTCGATACGAGTGATGAGGATCAAGAAGAGATACCGGGGTTGGCTAAGACAAAGGAGGTCGAAGGTCAACCAGGGTCAACAACGAGAGACTCTGATGATTGTTCTCGATAAACTGATGTAAGACGAAAATTCTAATGCAGGATCCAATCACAGTGACGTCACATAAAATACTCATGTTATATTGACGTGGTGTGGGGTATCTAACCATGGTTCTGCTAGTGTGTTTATCACAAATACTGGCAAAGGAATGTGCTAAGAAAGTCCGAGACAGGATCCTGTATGATTACATCAGATGTATGACGTCAGACAAATTGGAATAGTATAACTTTGCTTTGCACTTTTTCTTAGGTTTTTCAGAGCTTACTTCCGTATCCAATATCAACCTAACAAATTGCATTTCTGTGATTGTTTTGGGTGTTTTTATAGCTATACAGCTGGGAGTCGTCATGATTGAGAACTGCGATTGTTTTTTTTTTATAACATATATCTCCGTAAAACTCGTAAAAGGTGAACTTGTATAATACCAATGTGTCTTTTTGAAATATTCCATTGCATCTTAACATGTAATCTCAACTTATTTTTTCGCAGTCCATTATTTGCTTAGATATAGTATAAAGGTCGATCTCGCGGATTTTTTTTTTTTTGGTAAAGTTTTTGTTTAGTAGCACAGACGGAGTAAATTTTTATTAATTCGAAGATTGTATTTTTTTTGCGGAAAAATCGATACCACGAAATCGTGAAAATTAAAATCCTGCGAAAACAACCTTTATAGTATTTGTTTCTTATTTAATATATTTTATATAGCAATTATTCTGTAATTTTTTGTATTGCATAATATAATATCCGTCATTCAATACATTTCAATTCAGTAAAATAATCACTACAGGTTTTTAAATCTTTTCAAAAACCCGTCCTTATATGACCCAGCTTGTTGAGAGGAACAAACACAACTTAAAAAAATGATCTGAAGCCGATTGAGGAGGTCAAACAAATTAAACATTTACCTGCTATAAGGCCAATTCTTCTGTTTTGGGCCTATCATAAGTACAAATGATCAAAAAGATTCAAATCTTAATTGTTCTGGAATGTTCCTATGTACCTCTATTCCGTCTTTGCGTATTGCAGAGTTATTTTCTCTTGTAAGCAGGTTGTGATTGTTTCGTAATTTATTTGTGAGAGTAACATCATCAAATTTTGAGAAAACGACATAATTTTCTCATAGAAACCAATGAAGTAACAATCAATACCTGCTCACAAGAGAAGATAACTCTGCAATACGCAAAGACGGAGATAACAAATGAACAATGTTTTATCTACAGCAGATTATTTATTGTTTTCAATCTCGTATAGAATATAAACTGCTACAGTATAAAACATCCAGTTACAGGGTATGGTTACTATAGAGGAAGGAGGTTACTGTTCGGCACCTTGTGACTTAAAAATATGTTTATCATGTCAATGAAAAAGCGAAAGAAAGTCTACATGCTACACGTTTATACATTTATTCAAGAGGATGTAGGCGATCAATAAATAAAGAGGAATTTGGTTATAGAAATAGATTCTTATACGAGAATTAAACTACGCATTTAAACAGGTAAACGACTTCTACTTCATTGACGGTAATTGCAAAATAATTCCAGTCAAAATGAAGAAAAAAATATATCAGGTCCTCAAAGTAAGATTTTAAGTTATTACAACCAAGCCGCAAGGTACATCAATGACCATATTAAAAAAAACGTTGTTATTGATTTACAAGTGTAAATATATTTTATTATTGTAGTATATATCTGTTTATAGTATGTAGGTGGAAATATAATAGACATGTTTTATACGACATGTTGTAAAGTCAACTACTGCAAGGATACACTTTCGGTTTACCCACTGGACGGCTTCTTCCGGACGAAAAATATTAAGGGCAATGTTTTGCAAGGGGAAGCAACTCTAGTTACGCACACGTGTGCTGCCATTAAAAAGCTTCGTTCTTATAAAAAAGGACATTGAAAAAAAGCAAAAGTAATCAGCTGTCCCCATTACAATACCTGTAATTCTCTGTCTATTCCACGTTGTTTCCCTAGGCACCGTCTTCAATAACCATGGTTATTGCTAGGACGTTAAACTCCAAACAAATACTTTATTTATCGTTTGATAATTTATTTAAGCCATGAACTGATGCAATGTTGAAAAGGGTTCATATGATACCTTTGTTAATAATGTTTTTTTTATGATATGAGATGTATTTAAATGTTATTTGAGTAAGCTGATGATATACGGAGAATATATTCATGTTTTCTATTTAACGTATACTAACATGTAATATAACCTAATATTCCAGATTAGAATATATTTTGATGTCACAATGGATATATAGATATTTAGGCATAATGGCGGAAATTAATAGTTCTGAAGTGACAGTGGAAACGTGTTTTTCGTAATATTCTCAAAACCTCATAATCATATGATAAAAAGAACCTTGAATTATTTCATTTAATTTGAAATTTATCAAAATTACTATTTTACGCAATCATCATAAAGAAGAAATACATAGTGTTTTTTGAAAGAGCTACATGACTAAAATCTGAAACATTAATTTACAACAACACTATAATCTTGTTTAAAAAATATATTGTAAAGTGTTATTGGGAAAAGGACTAATATCAGTTGGGTAACTTGTGCTTAATCCTTTTGTATATTTGATGCAATTAAAAAAGAGTTTAAAACCAAAAATTAAAACATTATTAACTGTTGGAGGGTTTTGTGATTAGTATTCAAATAACGTTAGCAAAATAATAGTCCAAATGTCACTTCCTCATAGTTCTTAAGATCAGTTTTATTTATTTTAAAACAATGTTGAAACATGTTTTTTTTTTTTTTTTTTTTATAATCACTCTTGTTGGCCCGGATGTCAGAGCGCGGGAGGAAACCGGAGTATCCGGAGGATACCCACGTGGTCGGTTGGATGAACTCATACTTTTTCACGTCTAATCGGGAAATCGAATCCAGGTTGTCTTGGTGAAAAGCCAGTGCGGTTTTCACTGTGCCACCCGACCATCATAGTTTTAATAGTTTAACATAGTAGCATTCTAATTTGTTTTGCTAATCACGTTGTATAGTGTATCGGTCAACATGTATAACATGTTTCTTTATAAAAGGTTGTTTGTTTGCTATTATTTACATTTGAAATAAAATATTCAGACCGTTACATTGATTCAGTTCTTTATTTCCCCCCTTAAAATACCATGATTTGACTTGTTCATATGTCAACAATGTAAACATGATAAAGCCATTCCAAAGTCAGGGTCATAGTAATGCTTGCATTGATGACGTAATTGTGTAGTTTTGTTTATATCACTGCGATAAGTGTTGATTTAATATTAATAATATATAAATGATATTCTGACTGATCATGCTTTTTTCCGGAAGTTTAAATATAGAAATCACAATTTGAATCAGGTATAGCAAGTAAGGTCATTACCATTTGAATCCTGGTAAACCAGTTCCAAAAATATTTTTCGGAAAATTTGAAATAATTCCTATTGCACAAGAATCACGCCTTAAATCCTTAATGTACACATTTTTAGATGGTAATTTATACAGTTACAAATAAGGGGTGTACGCCACCCCTTTATTGAAAAAAAGTGAATTGATATTTAGTGGTGCACCCTCACCACTACCTTATTTGTAAAACTTACATGTTTCTTATAAGGTAATAATATGCGTTTTGCTTATAATAATCTCCAAAAACACAGAGAAAGAGAGACCTATTTGAAAAGTGTGTTTATTGATGCAACCCCCCCCCCCCCCCCCCCCCCCACAAATAATGTAACAATTATCCCGCATCGTGAGGGCATTTTTTTTATAAAACAGGAATTTAAATGTAGGTCCATGTTTTAAGTGATCCTATACATTTAAAAGACACCAATACATTCCAAATACAGCGAAAAAGAATTCGAATATCCTTATTTCCACATTAAATTTGTTGATATACATTGAATAACATGTAAATGTCCGAAGGGAGATAACCCTCGTATCCTTATATCACATCCCATTTCATATCAGGTATGGTCATATTATTTAATCTTGCTTGTAAAAAGCATTGTCATTGGCTTAAAAAATTATGTTATCAGCCCATAACGTTAAACAATGACGTCGCCGTTTGAAACGTTGCTTTTGATTGGCTGATACAGCAGCGCAATAATTTCTAAAAGAAAAGAGTCCATCAATAAAAGTGGATTTCCACAGGGATTGTGTAAAATAGATTAAATTAAAAGGATTAACTTAAATTTATTTTTCATGTTTTGGAGCTATAACACAAAAAAACGGAGTGTACTCTAAATAAACCGCGAAGCGGGTTAGGATGAGAGTACACTCCATATCTTTCATAACCTATGTTTGAAGCTGTGATCGTTCTATACTGAAGTGTGTTTGTAATGACAATAAGAAATGAAAAGGTTATTTTAGTATCACATTAGTGGCAGTATATTTAACCCTATTACCACTATATACCATAATGGACTCATCCATATCAATGCATGGTAGAGTCTACTTAAGTTACATAGGGATGAAAGGGTTATTGTCAAGTTAAGAGAGACACTTGATACAGATACGACTTCTACTTTATGTAAGCTTTTGTTTTCTCTCATTTCAGTAACGCAGAATTAAGGAAATTCACATAGGTGTATCGACTGAAACATTTTTTTTTATAAATGTGTGATTGTGGTTAATTGTGGTTCGCTATATATAGGATCTTACATGAGTGTCCATGTCATATTGGATTTATTAAAGAAGTTCAATAATGTCATATGACACGAGCATTTAGGCTTGGACGAGAATCAATGGCCTAATGTTTGGCTAGTTTGATACTCAAATTTTACAAATATAGTTGTGACCGCGACTGCAAAAATGGGGCCAGATGAGGTAAAATCAGAAATTGAGATTTTGATGTTTTCTGAAAGACAACAATATGAGAAACAAGAGGCACATGGGCCTTAACGGTCACCTGAGTTCTGATATACATGTATTTATACAGAGATCTGATTTTTGTTTTTAAAACAGGAACAGAAATATTATTCAAAGTGAAAAAAAAACCCCATCTTATTCAACATCTAGCATACAGATTTAAGACTGAAAAGTATTTGAAACTAGCCTCTCTGATTCTAAACCAGGAAAATTAAGCAATTTTAGCACACTGACTCCTTTAGACCCCGCCCTACAGCCCTTGGCTCAAAATAAATTTTCAAAGTATCGAACTGTCAACTCAGGGTAATAAATATCAAAAGTATCATTTACCAATATAAACCATAATACATTTTGCCACCCCCCTTCCCAAGGGGGAAACGTGAGACCCCAGGGTCATAACATTCACAATTTTGGTAAAACACCTTAAGACCGTTCCAGCTATGAAGAGTATTTGATTCTACCGTATCTGGGTATTGAGAAGAAGATTTTTGAAACTTCAGTCAATTCCATCCTTTTTGGCCCATTCATTAGCCCCTGGGGGTCAGTCAGGGTTGATATGTGCATACAATCAAACTGCTATCCAATACTGATAATCCTAACCCAAATTGAATTACTTCCAACAGAAATTAAACAAATGTTAGTCCATAATGTGTTTTCCCCATATTAACTATAGTAAAGTTTACCCCCTCCCCAGGGGGAAACGTGAGACCCAAGGGTCATAAAATTCACAATTTTGGTAGAGCAGCTCAAGACCATTCAATCTATAAAGAGTATTTGATTCTACCATATATTGATCTTGAGAAGAAGATTTTTGAAATTTTAGTCAATTTGACACTTTTTGGCCAAGGGGGCTGGGGACCATACAATTCACAATTTTGGTTGATCTTTGGCCATGGAAGGTTTCTGCAAAATTTCATTGAAATTGGTTCAGGGGTTTTGGAGAAGAAGTCGGAAATGTAAATTGTTTACGGACGCACGCCGCATGATTGACGACGACGGACAAAAGGCGATTAGAATAGGTCCCTTGAGACTTTGTCTCAGGTGACCTAATAAAACCCCAAATTTGTTGACCAATCTTTAACCATTACGGAGAAAATCAAGATTATGTAACATGCAATTGAACAAAAACGCAAAATCAAATAACGACATTATACACAAGACTTATTTTATTCAACATCAGAGTATTTTTAATACAGGCAAATACCACCGAAGAAGGTTAACCTTAAAGGGAGATAATCATTCGATTCATTTTTTTTTTAAATCACATTTTTGTTTTGCATTGCTTTGATAATTGTCATTCAACTATTATCTTTTAATTATCAAAGTCAGATAGGTGGACTCACTGAAGAATTTAAAATAGAGCTCTAGCAACATTAAGATGAATTCGTCATATAGAATATACAATAAAGGGAGATAATCCACAGTCACATATAATTATTCTGGAAATGCTGATATACTCAGTTTGCAGCATTCACATTTCATTGTAGCAAAATAAGTGAGGTTAATCTTTGATTTGGAACAATTTTTGATAAATGTTTGCCACACCAGCAGGTCAGATACTACTTACGAGTAATGTAAATTATTTCTAATTATAAATTCCAATAATCACACATGATACAACAACACTATTTTTGGAATAGTCATGTCTTTTAACTTAGGTCTCTCAGTATATTAGGGCACATTTTCAAACATAATAAATTACCCAAATAATGCAAGTAAATTTGCAATTTCACATCAACATTGCAGTTACATAAAATCATTGCAAATACCAAAAATGGATCATTAATACATAATAAACAGAATTTCAAACATGTTAAATATAATATTCATGAAACTGAAGACTGTTTCATAAAACTAGTATGTAATTTATTATATCTGTAATTCTAACAATTCTGAAAAAATCAAGAAACACTATAAAATCACCAATTAATTAAATCAATTTAGATAAAGCTTGTACAATGACGCACATTTCAGTAGTTTGATAGTCATAGTAAAGGTTCATCTCAACAGAAGACCTTTTCTCTTACTAGGATGTTTTGGCATCTCGTTAGTTTCACCAACATTGACTTTTGACTTTGGTACAGCTGGTTTTGGACATGAACTGTTCTTTGAGCATTCTGACTTACATAATTCCCTAATGTTATCAAACAAAGACCACTGCCGTGTTTTCAACTGGCATATCATTCACAGAGGGCAGGATGTCTTCGCATTTCAGAAGTATAATGGATACAGTGGGGGAATCACAAGGTTCCTTGCACAAAACTGTCCCTGGTTAAGTAGAATCTTCTATGAAATGATGATAACTCCTAAGGTTCTTTAAAGGCTTAAACTATTGTTTTAAAAACATCTTCCAGAGTCTGAACTTAATGGGTTTGTCATCATCTTGCACCAACTGGGGGATGTTATGTCTATTCCACATCACTTGATCTCCAGCGCAGCTTCCACACACAGAAATGCCAGTCTGGGTCAAACTTTATCATCACGGAATACTGGGTCTTAACATTAAGACCTGAAAGCAAATAAAGAGTTCTTGAGCTTGATAAAACTAATTTATAAAATTATAAAAAACAGCTGATTGATTAGTTAAAATTTATATGATTTGAACGGAGAACTATAATGAGGGCAATAATGTGAGGTCAGATTAATCATTATTTCTAGTCATTGCATAAATTGCAAGACAATAATTCTGATATGCAGTCATACAACTTCCACTCAATTTTGAATGGTCCGGTAAATGTTAGAAACGTTATTGATTAATTAAATGTATGTTACTGTTAACTTTCCAATCTTGTTCGTTAATTATTTTTTAACCATGCTCTTCAAATGCACATACATGTTAAAACTTAGAAGTCGAGTTAAAAATTGACAACTGATCAACTTAATTAGAAAAATTATTGATGACAAACAATCCCCGGACATAATGGCAACAACTAATACTCTCCACAAGGCATACCACAACACAATGTTTTTCTTATTCTGGCCGCTGCAGTTATCAAAAGCGGATGTTTGCAACTTCTTCTCCATGACCATGATGCTGGAAATAGTGATGGACCATGATGACAACTGAGTTAGCTCCCTTGCCTATACCAGAGTTTTCTACCTCATCCACTAAACAGAATAACTGCTTTCCTGTCAATCAAAATAACAAATAATATACAAGCATAAACTAGTATTGAGTATTGATCATATTATTTGAACCCATGAGCTTTAAGTCTTATCCCTTCTTGAACATGCACATGGTTAACACGATCTAATACATTACTACAGTATTGTCAATTATACAATGACATGTACAATCGAGGTCAAGAGGGGTCACAATAATACTTCACAACTCTCAGGATTGTGGTGGCACAAGCGTGCATAGGCGGACAAATATTTCCCGCTATAGAGTGCATATTGTCGACACTTAGTCTACGATGCAAACTGTCACAAGCTCGTACATAATCACGGCTGACAACTGATCACTTTTCGCAATATCACAATATTACATTTCGAGCGTCTATATGTAAATATCATTGTGTATTTCAAGCATATAAAAATGTGGTTTGCCAACATATGACAATAAATATTCATGCTTAAACAGTGCGAGTTATCTTGCGTATGAAATGTGCAAAAAATCATAAATAAAATATTACCTATCAAACCATAAAAAATAAAAATAAAAATAAACAGCAGTTGATAAATAAGCATATCTATCATAAACATGCATCTGTAGCCACATCAAGTCTAAGGTGCTTTATAGTATATAAATAAGCAATTAATATATCAATACATCAATCAATATGATATTTAGAAGAATTCATTGAAGCGTTCCCTAACTACTGGCGAGTGCCTAACTTAGCAACACTTCACTTTAGATTTTAATGCTAAACGTTCGCCCATGTAAGGAAGGCAATGAGTTCTCCTTAAAATTATATCGGTTATCTCCTGCTTACCGTTCGTCATTTAGGGTCATGGCAACTGTTTCACCTGGTGTTAGTATAATGTAGCTGGGTGGAATGCTATGCTGGATGCCTTCGGCATGATATTTCAGTGAGATAACACTTTGAAGTCGGCATCAGATCAGTGCCATCAGAAGGAGGCAAGTAGACCCATATACCCTGTCTCCAGCACACATACACATACATATATTAACGTTTTGTTGTAACGTTCGTGATCCATCTACAATATCGTAAATTGTGTATGTAATCAATTTCAATGATGATAAACGACTACTTAAGATAATAAACCATTGGCATCTTCATTATCTTGTGATTTTTTGATTTGTTTAACTGCTCTATTCTGTGTTTTCTGCGGCAGCAACGGGAAATTCTAAAAAAATCTGTTAATTTTATGGACGGCAGTGGATACCTGTATATATGTAACTTAATCTATTTTACAACAATCATGAAACAAGTTTTTTCATCTCATATTAATCACTCTTGTTGGCCTGGATTTTAGCGCGCAGGGGGGG
>NW_018407244.1:44562-103383 GCF_002113885.1 Mizuhopecten yessoensis | reverse complement strand
GGGGGGGGCATAATGTGGAATGTGGGAGGAAAATGGAGCAACCGGAGAAAACCCAGGCAGTTGGGCAGTAGACCCCATAACTATCATGTCCGATCGGGGGATCGACCCTGGCCACCCTGGTGAAAGGCAAGTGGGCTATCCACTGCGATATCCGACCACCATGGTACATATATACTGTGCTAAATTTGTGTCAACACCAAGGGAATGATTGTGTCAATACGGTGGGTACTTCACCTCCGTAGCCTTGCTTGGTCAAAATCAATTGATACTGGCAAGTGTGCCTGATCACACCGACATACACAAAATGCTCTTCATCGCTTCCTGTAAATCTGATAACAAATAACCAGATACTCATAATACAATATACAATTATGGACTTTTGTGCTGGTGAATATGATGTGAGATGACCCTGAAAAAGTGATATTGACATAATATTTACCAGCACAAAAGCCATTACTGTTTTATTATATGCTTCAACAATAAGATAAAATAAAACAAAACTCAAGGTCCTGATTTTCGTACGCGAGTCTCCGTGTACAATTTAGCCAGGTTCAAATTCAACACTTCAGCATTGTAGCTTTCGAAGGTTCTTTTTCTTAAGATAAGCATGGAGGACATGCACTGCGTGTTCAATGGCCTTTTTTTTTTATGTTAACAGCATATTTCAACTCGAATAGTTTTGGTAATGTTCTGATGTAACGGAGGAGAAACGTTCGCCAGCAGCCATATTCTATTGTCATCTGACAGATCGCGTTCCGGTATAACTGCGCATGCGCTACGACAGGATCGGGGGAATTTCCATATAGGCTATATTTAGAAATTGATATTCACCGGATAACCAGTCTACATGAGTTTTTGAGGACTGGTCACGTGTATAGGATCCGTCCAAAGTGATTGCGAGAAATGTTCATGCATATAATAATAAGTATTAACCCACAATCTATGTGATCATTCTTTCTTGCCTATTGTTATAATAGTTTCGAACAATGTCTGGTTGTTTGTGGGGGGTTTAACGTGCCAATGGAGACACTACCGAAAGGAGAAAAGCAATTAGATGTAGATTGCTAGTGTTGCAATGAAGGGACATTTGGTTAACTGTTTACTGTTAACTGTTAACTGTTTACTGTTAACTGTTTACTCCCACTCTTTTTAGCATAGTAATTGTGATCATTATTGTTCTGACTACCTGCATGTTAATCATAGTTATAATTGTTTAATATACAAGCCATGATCTTTATGAGCTGTTACATGTACCAATATCCTTTCAAACAATTTATTCGTAAAATATGTTTTACTTTTCTGTCTTTGATAATGATGAAATTGTACTATGTTGTTTTACAAACTGATATTTTACTAAGAGGAACCTGTGGAATATACGCTTTGCTAAACATGTTTTATTCTCTCAGAAAATAAAGTGTATCATTAGTATTTGTTCTTGGAAGGTTTCTGGAAAGGAAACACCGAAAAAAACCCGATTCCTGGACAGGGGCCCAGATAAGTCGGAACTTAATACATGCTGTGCGATACAACAGGACTATTCTCGCCCCGGGTTTGCTCAGGTACCCTGCCACATACCCCAATAAAGGGAACATGAAAAAGACGAAAAGTTATTTTTTTTAATCGCCATTATATCGGAATATTACGATTTCAATGCCGAATCGGGCTCAAGTCTTTTTCCAGTTCTAAATAAGAGATCATTAAAAATAACTCAAGTTCCGTTAAGCTTCCTTTGGCCAAAGAGGGAATACACATTCCGTATATATAACCATTAATCCTCTTTTCTCAGGGATATTTCATGCCATATTCAGTTAAATTCCATAAACGTGTTTGGCATGGAATCGATTAAAATGTAAGGTTGACTTAAAATAGACGATGTGCCACGGAATTAGCAAATCTTGCCCGTTCAGCAAATGTTTATGGAGACCTGTAACCTATTCAGGCTACGGAATGTAAAGATACACATTATTTTTTTTGATTTCAACCTATACTATTCATAATTAATAAGTCTTAATGTGGGAGGAAACCGGAGTACCGGATAAAACCTACATGGTTGTGCAGGTGACCCCTAATACCTTTTTACGTTTGATTGGGAAACCAAACCCCAGCCGCCTTGGTGAAAGGTAAGTGCGCTGTCCACTGCGCCACCAGACTACCCACTGCTATATGGAACGTGTCCTATGAGACGTTTTAAAACATAATGCTAAAATATATAACAGGCCTCATTACTAGAAAGGATTCGTTGTTCCTCTAGTAATAACGGATTTTCTAGATTTAATAACAAAATGTAACCAAGGTAGAAACAGCATGTAAGAAAAAGTGATTTCCTTTTGACATTGAACCTTACCAAGTCAGAACGAATCATTCATGGGTCTGCAAAGGTATTCCTTACAACCAACTGCAGTCTACCGTCGCACTGGGGTTTTACGTCTGCACTCAATTGTAGCCTGGTTTATAGGGTTTAAATATACCGCCTTCAGCACACATGCATACATATCATACACAACACACGTCCTTTAACGAGCTTAGCTGTTAATATGATGCATAAACCGACAAACAGAATCTTTTCATTTTATTAAATGATATAGCAAATATATAATAGAAGTTAAAGATCGATATTCCTCAATGCATGAAAAATACTGAGTTAGGTTGCCATATATTTTGAAAAGCGTTCGAGTGTTTACAAACAATAATGACAATCATCATGTAAGAAATTTCTCTGAAAGGAAATGTGAGAATACTGGGAAAACCCACTTGAACGCTGGTATGTCGTCTAAAAAAAGCGGACAATCTTAATACATTCGAGAGTGCATACAGACGACCCGGTGTGACGTTGACCTGCAGCTGGTTACTCGGAGATATCCCAGCAGTTACAGAAAAGCTTTGTGCTCCCTTGGTAAGTTCCATTTACTTGTGTAAATCAATTTGCTATATCCAAGTTACAAAAGTGTTCATGTCGATTTTGACAATGATATATATACAGTGTTAAAGTGTATAACAATAGTTTGTGACGAAATTTTTGTTCTTTCTGGACGTCTTCCTAGATTAGAGTTTTATTGATCGGCCATTTATATATATTAAGTATATGATAAATAGAGGTTACACAACGAGTGGTTATTGAATATGGTATTTATTTCACTCGAGTTAGTTAATTTTCAAAAGTTACAAAAGACACGAGCTTTAGCGAGTGTCTTTCTGTAACTTTTAAAAATTAACTGACGAGAGTGAAATAAAAACCATACTCAACAACCACGAGTCGTGTGATCTGTTTCTACCACAATCTCATGATTAGTCGGAAAAAAACATACACGCATGTGTTTGTTGACAAAGCTGGCGTAGTGACCCATATGTAAAAAGTCACTCATTACTATTCAAAAATGACTTTTTTTAAACAATGTAATAGTTGTCAAAATTAATGTTTCGGCAACAACTTCATGAAAAAATGAATAGTTGAACCACTTTAAATATTGAGAGTAGCAGTATTGCATTTATTTATATAAATTAACCACGGACTATATGTGCGTAAGCATATCGTACGAAGTCTGCCTCCTGCCAAGTAGTGAAGACGAACTTATCGCTGTCAATGTCCAAAACCATAGGCCTGGGACGCTTCTTCGTGACGGTTCTATGGTTGACGTTTATAGTGAAAGTTCAGCCATAGTCAGACCGTCCAAATAGCGATAACGGGACGTTGGGAGAACGAAATATTTTCCGACACTGTGACAGATCTAGTTTTGGTTTCAGGATACGCGATGATGGGACGTCGAATCGATATCGAGCGTCTGTAGTAATTTTTCCTGAAACTAGCGATCAAATCTTTAAGTATCATCTTCTTTTAATATTTCCTAAATAACACCCTTTTCTGCATAACCTCATAAAGTCACCAACATTATCGGATGTTGACAGCAGACGACGTAAACAAAACAGTAAGTGGCAGCAAAAAGCGCGTGGAAAAAGTCGTCCCGGTCAAAGTTCATCTTCTCGACTAATCAAAACTCGTGTAGGTCATAGGCCACGTGTGGTATATAACTCATATTTATCCAACATTTTGGGTGTTAATGCAATGATCTGAGAGTGGAATAACACAGCGTATTGTGGTAGAAATAACACTTAATTGAGCGCTACGTGATATATTTCAGATTGCTATAAATTACTGCTAAAATGTATATTTATTTTTTCTTTAAACATACAGAATAAAATGCAATGCTAAAATAGATTTGTCCTTCGCTTTTTAGTATGCTTGGCATGATAAGGTGTTGTTCAAATTTTTCCCATCACTTTTTTCCTTAACCTGAAATACCTGAGTTATTTCTCCATTTAAACATGCAGGGACATTTTCACATCTATCCTTGCCTTTAATGTTTAATTAAAACGAAAATCAACTCTTTTAATTAAGTTTAAAAAAAAATGGTATATAATTCAGCACTTGTTTTTATCTTTTTCCATGCCTTTTTAGCTATAGTGTCATATTATCTGATGTATAACAGTGCTTAAGATAAGTAATTAGGGAACATCAAATTGTTACAACTTAACAAAATTCAAACAATATTTCCCCCAATATTTCATAGGTTGTAAGTCTCTGCTAACTAAAATAGAAAATAAAGGAACATGTATGTTGTATATAAAATTAAAGCAGAAAATCACCGAGAGCTTTTTTTTATTTCAA
This sequence comes from Mizuhopecten yessoensis, assembly GCF_002113885.1. Taxonomy (NCBI): domain Eukaryota; kingdom Metazoa; phylum Mollusca; class Bivalvia; order Pectinida; family Pectinidae; genus Mizuhopecten; species Mizuhopecten yessoensis. Next base: position 98,720 of record NW_018407244.1, on the reverse strand, counting down.
GAATATAAATTAGTTGGTAGTCATACATTAATTGGATAGATAAATCTTTAACAGAGGTATAAAAATAAAAAATAATACTGATTCTGCAGACTTTACAACATGTGAATACTCGAAGTTATCTGTCTTTTTTAAATTACATACTTTAATAATATCTAATTATCTCCCTTTGTTTGTAGATAACAAAGCTCACGGAAAATATGGCTGTGAGTGGTATGTATTTTATTAAACAGGTTTACAGAGTTCGAATTGAGAGAGAGAGAGAGAGAGAGAGAGAGAGAGAGACACACACACACACACACACACACACACACACACACACACGTACACATGCACAGATACATGAAAAGAGAGACAGAGAGACACTCAGAGAGAAAAGGACAGGAAGAGAGAGAGGTCCTCAATGTTATAACTGATTATCTATATGGATAAAAGTCAAATCGAATTGTGATAAGACATAGTATTGTAATATTCCTTCATTGAAACTTCAATTACATTTTCTGATGCATTTACAATATTCTGTCGTTGTAATTTTAGTTGTCTCACAATCCAGGCAATAATACTTGGAGCTGATATAACTTTACAAGTTTAACCTATTTTTCACTGTTCCCACGTTCCACACACTTATGTTTGATGTATGTTTTGTTATAGATCGAAATACTTCATACGGAGTAGAACACGAGTACCGGATAGCTTTGATAGGACGAACAGGGTCTGGAAAATGTGCAACCGGAAACAACATTCTTGGTAAGAAAGCATTTACGACTAAACTGTCCGGGTCTTCAGAGACAAAGAGATGTGAATTCCATACAGCGGAGCGCTTTGGCAAGAAGTTGGTGGTAGTGGACACTCAGGGACTGTATGACACGACATTATCCAACGACGTTGTCAAGGAAAATATCAGTAAATGCATAGCAATTCTCACTCCCGGACCACACGCCTTTATTCTTGTACTTCAAGTAGGGCGTTTCACCCCTGAAGAGCAGGACACAATCACCCAATGCAGCCGAATCTTTGGTGAAGAATTCTTCAGTCACCTGATCGTACTATTTACACGAAGAGAAGATTTAGAAAACGACGGTGTGACTATTCAAGAGTATGTCAACGGGGTTCCAGAGGAACTGAAAAATATTCTACGGAGATGTGGTCACAAATATTTAGCGTTTGATAACTCTCCTAGAGGTATGAAAACTGACTTTGACGTACTCGAACTGATGAGGATGGTACAAACTATTATTGATGAGACAGGAAAATCTTACTTCTCGAATGATGCTTTCGAGACATCAGAAAAGGAATTTCAGCGAAGAGCAAATGAGATCCGACTTAAAGGAGAAGAGAAGATTGCGCTGACACAGAAAAAGATACAGGAAGAGATAGAAAACCTAAAGATAACACTTGAAGCACAGAAAAGGGAATATAGAACCCAAAAGACTGGAAATTCAAGCACAGGAACTTGAAAATCTAACGTGGATGGCTATTTTGAAGAATCAAACGAACATCATTCTCGTTACAGGATATTGTTGCTTTAGAGTACTAGCATTTTCAACATATGAAAAGGAAAGGTCAGGGAGAAAAAAAAGGAATTAGCGGCATGTTTATGTATGCAATGGCCAACCTAAACCCTGAACCATATTTACCTGCCTGAACTACTATACCAACATAACTAACTTTTACAATATATATATATATGCTTTTGTAAATGATAATATCCTTCATTATGCTATCGGACTGAATGTGATATTCTTTTGACATTTCCCTGATTTTACCTCATAGCCATATGCAGGGTGGGGATTGCTGATCCGGACCACGATTTCCAACATTTATTACGCTCATTTCTAATATATGAACACAGTTTGCAAATGACTGCTTCAGGCTTTTTCGCGATTCAAATGGGAAAATCATATATTTTACAAAACGGTGTTTTAGACGAAGCGGAGAGCACAGTGTTGTTTTCCAAAAAGTTCATCTACAACAGCGCTGTTTCGCTGACGTAAATGAGTGACAAATATGAAAGCGCAGAAAGTCATCAAAATTGCATTAAGTAACATAATTGCATACCTTCAACATCCAAACAAAATTTCGAGACGTGTGAAGTGGAATATGCCTTAGCTAAATGCAATAACTTCAAGACTAACAAACTAACAAAAAATTAGTTATCTGGACTACTGGTTATTTTTCGACAGTTTTTGATCGTTTGGAATATAATAGATGCAATATTATAAAACCGCTGAACTTCAAAGTACACTCATGATATACCAAGTAGGATAGGTATGTAGCTTAAGCTTACCGTTCGTGGAGCAGCACTATTAGTAGGATCACCATCTAGAACCTTTTCTCAAGCTTGTCTTCTTTGACAATGACGATTGTATTGCATATACGCTTTTTAAGACGCCATATATGAGTGTGCTTCATTTTTTTTTTTTTACTTTTCTTCTCAGAAGAAAAAGGATTTTGTGAGCGACATTCGAGACCATAGACTGAATGTTTGAACCTGTTCTCAATTCGGATACATTCTCATTTTTTTCTTTTTCAAAGTAATGTTTTTTGTACTAATTTCAAGTTTGCTGAAGTGCTTACCATGCTTCTTAAAACGGTTTGTATACAGTTTGATTTTCTTGTTGTCCCTTATTGAAACGCCAATTCAGTGGCAGATGCATTGAAAACATACCTGATAAAATCACTCAGGTGTGACAAAACGTTGATGCCTTTTCGTCATTCTTTGTTGTGACATCAGAGTGTGTCGTTAAAATTTAAAATAATCTATACTGAGCTTCTCGCTTAAGTACCATCTCTAGTCGAAAATATGCGCTCCTTAAAATCACCTTTTGGGTTTGTGATGCGACACCTGGCGGAGAGAGGAAAAAATACGGCAGGGAATTCACTCTAGTTTTTATTTTCATTGTGACGTCTTGTGGAAAGAAGACAAGAAACCAAACGTACCCGTATACCTCACTTTGTGTATCTATCGCATACAATTACGTTAAAAGGGGACACAAGTCAAATATGTCAAAACTGCTCAAATAACACTGAAGGCAAAACACTATTACATGCATTTCGTCTTTGTTATGTAGAAGAACATAATAAAAGATTTTAACACATTTGCCCTCTGTGACCACGAGAGTTATGTAAGGTCATTCATTTCAGCAAATGGTAGCCCTTTATCAAGGCGTGCTAATGGTCAAACTTCATATTTCTTGAAATTTAAAGGAACAATACATACTTTATTTGCTGACCAAAGACTCCATATCAGCTTAATGTTGGGTAAGACAAAAGATTAAACATATCAATATGACTATATCCCCTTTTATTCGTCAAAAATCTACAAGAAAACTAACGTGACTCTTGGCCTATTGGACCCTCAGGAGATATCGTTCAAAATGTTGATATATTTAACCCGTGTGACCCTAAAAGACAGCACAAGTCATTACTGGTTAAGAAATGTTACCGGGCCTTATCTAATACAGCTTTTTGCCTTATAACATGACTATAAGTTTTGCTTCATCAAGTAAAAAAAAAAATCATCCCTGTGACCTTGAAAAGAGATAAATGTCATTTTGTAATCCTAAACTTTGTCAGACGCCTTCCTGCGAAGCATCCAGCCTAATATCATGACCCTAGGCCGTGTTGTTCTTTAGATGAAGAAATTTAAAGTAACTCGAAGTCATTTTTGTAAGACATTTGTCGCACTACTACCTACGACGCTTCTTAGATTATCGGAAAGTTTGTCAGGCTCCATTGAATAGTCAAATACAGTGATAATAGTTTTTTTTTATTCTTCAGATGGAGTCGTTTTATTTTTTTGACATTTTCAATTCCTGTTAACTTCAGAGTAGGTGACGGTCATATTTACTCTAAAACAATGTCAGGCTTTTCCCCACGAAACTGCAACATTGTAAGTTAAATATCATGACACCATAACATTCATTTTTTTTTTCAAACTTTCAACATCTATCAGGAAAAATATAGGAAGATGATATTCCATAGTCTACATGAACTTTCTTCATAAACAAATGAACTAAATACGGTATCTTTGATTATTCTGCTTACAATCTGGAAGTATGTGACGTCATCCATATGATATTTGCTGACATCCAAAAAAGGTTGTATATCATGAATTAATTAATAAAAACATAACATTTATATAACATGCAATTATTCATTATATAGTTTCCACTGTTCAACGAGATGAAAGGTTTAAATTCAACACTCTGACAATGAGACATTTCTCAGCAGTATATTGAGACGGAACCACTGCAACACGTTTAAGTTCCTCAACCTTACTGTAAGACATTTGTTCAGCAGTATTATAAAGAGACTTCACAGAAAAACTCTCAATGTTCATGTTTCCAGTAAGACTTTAATAAGCATCGCTATAAGGCAACTCGCCATGAAAAGTTATATATCACTTTTACTCTGAAACATTATTTATCAACAGTTTTATGAGGAGTCTCCCAATAAGGTATATATTTCAAACTGTAAAATGATACTTTATTAAGAAACACTATGAAAACTCGATTTAAAGGTTTTGACTCCTCACTCTTACAATGAGACAATATTCTGCAGTGTTAAATGGGTCTCCCGATGAAGGTTTTGATTCCTCGCTCTTACAATGAGACATTATTCAGCAGTATAATAAGGAGGTTCCCCCAAGCGATTTACTACTCTTACAGGGGCATATAAGTATGAAGTATTATGAGAGACTTCCCAAAACGAAAAGTTTTGAATTCTCACTCTTACCGAAAGACAAGGTTCAGCAGTATTATGAGGAGAATACCCATTTACGGGTTTATATTCCTCACTTTAACAGTGAAAAACCCGTTGCAAGTAAAAAGTCATATCCAATTAAAAAGGTGTGGTGAATATGTAATAAAAGTATACTGTTTTGTTTTATTATTGGCCGTTGTCCTGGGATCAAAATTAACAGTTCTGTGGCCATGCAGCACTATCAAAAAGTATGAACAATAAAGGATGTCCCAGAGTGTTCTTTGGCAAATTTGGGTCAAATTTGGGTCAAAAAAGAATAAGGAAAGGTTTGGTAACTGCATTGAGAAGGAACACATTATAACACCTGTCCCTGCCTTGCAATAGAACTTCATTGCATAATTAAGAATGAATGTAGTACAGTTAGGGATACAGGATCAAGTTATAACAAGCAGTGCTAGAAATTGGTTCTTAATACCACTAGTTGGTCATTTGGTGAAAGAGTTTCCAATTTTTACTTGTCCACATCCAAATGCCACTTCCAGTAAACCAATACCACTCAACATCATAAGCAAAATGAGATTTTGACTAATCAATGGGACTATTTAGTGGATTTTAGAACCACATGCACTAGCCCAGCTAAAGTTTGCACTATTCACAGACTATTGGTTTTGTTGTTATAGTCTCATAACATCATTTACCTTAGCAATGCATTACAATGGAAGGATGCAAAGCAAATGTAAATATACATTAATATTAAGAGTGTTTTGTTTGTGGAAAGGGGCTACAAAAGTTTGGATTAATGACTAAAAAGTAGCTATATACTAATCTCTGCCAAGTATTAAAATGGTGCATCAGATAAGATTGGGTTTGTATTTGCATGTACTTTTCTGCGTAATCCTTCCCTAATTTGGATGCTTTTATTTTGAAGGGAAATCTAGATCTACAAATAAACAAACTCCTTCCGTTTGAAGTCCCAAGTCTCCGAGTCAGATTGGCTGTCGTCGCTGGACAGGTAATTGTAATTTTTGTAACACCTCATTTTAAGGACCTGGTTAGAAATGTTATCAAATGTTTTAAATCTGAAGAATGTTTTTTAAATTAAATAATTGATAAAAAGGAGTTCGTGTTCTTATGTGTCACGAAAGAAATAACCCTCACACATCAAAGCCGCAATTTTAACTTGTTTATTCTTTAAAATCTGTATATTCAGAGCTTAATTGACAAACTTTGCAAGTTTTGTAACAACCTTATTTTAAGAACCTGGTTAGAAATATTATCCAATAATTCATATCTGAAGATGTTTTCGAAATTAAATAATTAACAAAAAAGGAGTTCGTGTTCTTTAAAAGAAGTGTATTTTCAGAGCTAAATTTTCAAACTTTGTAAGTATTGTAAAACCTTATTTGAAAAGCTGGTTAGAAATATTATGTTTGAATAAATATCTGAAGATGTTTTAGAAATTATATAATGAATTAGAAAGGAGTTCGTGTTTTATTGTGTCATGAAAAATATCCCTCACAAAATTCTTAAAAACCTGTATTTTCAGAGCTAAATTATCAAATTTTGCAAATTTTGTAACAACCTCATTTTAAGAACCTGGTTAGAAATATTATCAAATAATTTATAACTGAAGATGTTTTTGAAATGGAATAAATAAAAAAAGGAGTTTGTGTTCTAATGGGTCACGAAAGAAATAACCCTCAAACATCAAAGCCGCCATTTTAAGTTGTTTATTCTTAAAAATCTGTATTTTCAGAGCTTAATTGACAAACTTTGCAAGTTTTGTAACAACCTTATTTGGAAAAGCTGGTTAGAGATATTATGTTTGAATAAATATCTGAAAATGTTTTAGAAATTATTTAATGAATTAGAAAGGAGTTCGTGTTTTAATGGGTCATGAAAAATATCCCTCACAAAATTCTTAAAAACCTGTATTTTCAGAGCTAATTATCAAATTTTGCAAGCTTTGTAACAACCTCATTTTAAGAACCTGGTTAGAAATATTATCAAATAATAAATTTCTGAAGACTTTTTTGAAATTATCTCAACTACAAAAACGGAGTTTGTGTTCTCCTGCAGCCAGAATCATTACCGATATGTAAACACAGCCACGATGTGAAATCTGAAATCTCAGCTAGCTACATGTTTAATATTATGTTGATTTTCGATGATTTCTCATGGCACAATTATGTTTTGAACAGGACAGGATTATTGAATGCAGCGAACCGTATATCCAATATGGCGCAGGTGAAGCGTTGCTCGCGATATGACATCCGGTTACCGTGACCAATGGTAAGGTAAAGAGCAAGTTGCCAATCTCTGTAATATATACGTCTCTGCTTAAACCAAGTTATTAAATGGCCGATGTCCGACTCATTTCGATTTATAACAGCATAAAACCATCGCACAATCATATTAACTACTTCTGAACAGAAACACAAACATTTTAATAATAATCACATTCCAACCACGTGCAGAATTTATGAGAATATGTCTCGTGACTTAAGAAGGCTTTTTATCATTATGACGTCAGCCGCATTTGTCCCTGTTTTCGTATTGGCAGTCACATTTAAAAAAATATACTAGCGGAAAAAAGAAACTGTGCATGCGGAGAATTGTTATAGAACATGTACTACCAACTGTACATACATAATTCACACACATGACCGAGTATGACACATACACACTATCCGTGTGTCATTGACAGTTTTTCCCGTGCAGTTTGATCTCTATAGGCGTTGACCAGTTTGCACGTTTTTCTCGTCCAGCCACCCCATTCACCAATGAAAGTTTAGTTTACAACTGTTGGGTCACTCTGTTAAGACCAGTAGACAGTAAAAATAGCATTATAACGTTTTAATTTGTGATTAATGCTATGCCGAAGCTCAATGAAAATGACCGCCTCCGGGTTATTGGTATGCTTCAAGCTGGTATAGGCCAAGCCGTTGTCTCTACACGTTTTCATGTCCACCGAAACACAATTGTGTAGACGACATCAACAGTTTGGCCACGTCGGCGATCGACCTCGTGCGGGACGTCCACGTGTGACGTCACGTCAACAGGACAACCATATTCGGCTTGTCAATTTGAGAAATCGCTTCCAAACGGCAGGTTTGACTGCACAGACAATCCCTGGGTTGCTACCAATAAGCCTGAGAACTGTACGTAACCGATTGCGTGAACGAGCTATCCGTCTGCGACGTCCTGCAATCCGCCAAGTTCTTCTGCCACATCATCTTGTAGCACGTATGGACTGGTACAGAAGTCATCTGCGATTTACTCGACCGGATTGGGCAGGCATTTTGTTTACGGACGAGTCGCGAGTCCACCTGGATAGTAGTTACGGCCGTTCCAGAGTGTATCGTCGCGTTGGAGAACGTTTCCGTTACGCGTGTGAGGTAAAAGGACGTTCTTTCGGCGGACGCAGCGTTATGATTTGCGGCGGCAGCAACGTCACATTACGCTACAGCAGGACAACGCCAGGCCACACACAGCTCGTGTCGCTATGGACTTTCTGGCCCAGCAGAACGTTGACGTGTTGCCCTGGCCTGATGTTTCCCCCGATCTGTCATCCATTGAACATGCAACTGTTAATAAATAACAAATAAAAAGTCCCTGAAAACCTTGTTGTTCTACGTTATACACATGCAGTTTCTTTTTCCCGCTAGTATACTATGCCGCTTTGACCACCGATACACTTGTACTATAACATATTTTTTGTGATCAAAAGAAACTGACAACTCATTATAAACAAATTGACGATGTTTCATTCCCAATTTTTTTATATTAGACATTTACCTTTGTCATGAAAAGAAGTCGTACAACAACGATCGAGGTATTGTTATGTGATGCATAGTTGTTCAAAATGTAAACATGAAAAAGACACATTTTCTATTAATATATATATTTTCTCGTCAACGAGGTTGAAATATGTATATCTAATTTTTTTCTTCAGCTTAAAGTACATTCGTAGTGTGCAAGACTTAGCAAAATCTGCTAAATCTCCTAAATCTGCCTATCAGTATTTCCTTTGACATTGCCAAATGTAATACAATTTTGAGACAATTTCTGTATAACTTAAATGCTTGTGTTATGATAGATGCCCTGAGGTATATTTGGGTGAAGGGCTTTTAAGTTTATCTATAGAGATGACAGTGACTCAGTTTTAAAAGAATCAATGTGTTAAAATCTATTATAACGCTTGAAAAAAATGATCACGATCTTCTGGTTGCGAAGAGGACAACGCCAGGTGTTGTGTTTGAGCTCCGCCAATCTTCCCTTGTTTTGCTATTTTCATTTCCCATCATGAATTATTTTTTAGTCTAAAGTGTAACATATACACAAATATTTTTGATACATATTTTGTTAGTATCCGACTTGTTGTGGTCGATTATGACCACAAACCAGTTGAAGTGATCTGATGCCAACATCTGCCATCTTTGAATGTTCGATGATGGTTGATTCAGGTGTCTTTCCCACTTGTTAACCTATTAACGATCACCTATTACGGATTCTTCCATTAACCTTTCCATCTTTATACATGTCTAGCACCTATTTGCCCAACAATACTGTCAATATAGGTTGTTCCATATAGGCGTCATTTATGAAAATTACGATGGCGGTTTCCACATAAGTTCGGTCTATTTCAGCCATTTCAAAAGTTAGCATAGTGGACAGTGGTCCATCGTTATGCGCACACTATTACCTTCCAGCCACCTTGTATGCATTACATGTTATGTTCAGTGTAGGCATTGTCTGACCGATTCATTTTAATGATTTAGGTATTAGGCCTGCCGCGCTAGGTCAGACCAAGCATTGGATCAGTGATAGTTGTGTTACCGAGTCAGCGGTGTAGCCTATTGTATAAGTAATAGGCAAGATCTAAAACAATACATATTAACCCTAAATCTAGAGCTATCTTCAGAAGTTCAGTCTTCAATACCATACCAACCCTGTATAGTTCAAGGGTCATTATATTTGTACTGATGGTAATAGAACTTGAGTCAGGTAAATTATTTATTTTAGACATGTAGATCCTTTATTTAGACTTGTAATCCTTTATTTAGCTTTGTATACTTATATATAAGTCTTTGTATATCCCACAGTTGTTCAGATTACTGGAACATACATTGAAAACCTGACCCAGCATTGAAGTCGTGCTAGTCAGGTAAATTCTTTAATAAGCTTTAGTATTTTTGGAAGAACCGACAATTTATATCAAGTGTCCACATGTCGGTTTCAATTAATGTCTGAATATAAGTTAAACAAAATTTCTAGAGAAAGATATATTCTCCCTCCTTAGTGTAAATGCCAGGACTAGGTATCCCATTTTAATAACAGCCAGCAAAGGCTATTCACTAAAAAAATAGCAGTGGAACAGATTTTCCTTGTGAACTGTGGGGACAAGCAGGAGCAAACACTAGTACATTGGTCAACACACTACAGCGGAAAATAATAAGTACTATGGAGAGACATAGATCCTTGCTCTTCTACTTCTGGAGTGGAACCTGTGATCTGACAATAACGGACAGAGTGACTTAGGCTATACATCTCCAATCCCGAGACCATGCTACATTTGAACAAATTCTACAGCAATATTGAATAGCTGTGAACTCGGTAAAGAATACCCCAAGGGCTGACATTAAATTCATTGATACCACCCACTACTCTATAGAAGTGTGTGGAATTTATTTAAGAATTCACCAAAACAATCGGACAAGGAAGATGATATTGAGCTTCGCCGCCAGGTTAACTTACTGAACACAGGTATAAATAACCTTAACAAGGAATTGAAGACTAGTGGCGTTCATCTGAACTCATTTCAGGTCAAAAGTCGTGGAGTAAATAATAAAAAAAACATTGTGTCGTTACGCGCATAATTCAAAATACTACGCGACGAAATACACCCGGACTAAGCCTTGCAAAAGCATGGACACTCATTCTCAAAAAGGACATAGCTGTCCTATCATAATTAAGTCATAATATAAGGGATAAGCATTAACCCCAGCATGGAACCCATATTAGGTGCCTGAAATATATCATGCTAGATTTGTTTGGAGTGAGGTATTGAGTGTAGTGTCAATCACAGAGTCGCACTGACATTAAAATATGACTAGTATCCTAACTCCAGAAAATCCCTCAACTTTGATTTGAAGCCAAGCCAGCTACTATCCAGAGATCGTAGTACGCGAAAACCTTGCCATGTTGAAGATGAAAGCCATACAGCCAAGATTTCCTGAACTTGTAACAATAGGTTACACCAGCATCAATCTTTTCAGGTGAGAGTTTGGGGTCAAATTCAGCATATTCTGGTTAATATCACCAAGTAGGAAGAAACTCATATTCAGATCAGATTTTTCTTTAAGAATTTCATCTAACTTATCCCAGTAGTTAACTAAGGGATTTGGAGCCCTATATAAGCATCCTACAAGCATTTGTTTATTTTTCAACTAAATTTCAACATCATCAGATTCCAGGTCTAATCTACGTTAAGCAATTGTGTTATTCTTATCGCCACATCGTGTATGCTGTCTGTCCTTGCGAAAGACTGGAAAAAGTTTCAGTATGGATGTCATCATCAGCAACTGAAGGATTGAGATGAGTCTCACTAATACAGGGAATGTCACAGTCACCATGTTCAGTGTCAATTAGATGAGTTTTATTTAATAATGAACAAATATTTATGTGACCAATTTTTATGTTGTCAGATAGGTACTGGTCACTACTTATATCTGGGCCTGGGTTTAGATGTACACCCATACACAACAGTAACAGTATTTTCTTAACCAAGCACTGACAATTAATATTTAGAAATGATGTGTTCAGAGATAGAAAGAGATTAGAGTATAACTGTGCATCACTGATGAACCCCACCCTGGGCTGGACATGGCTTTTATGTTTATTATCAGCCATTATCGAAAAAGAAGGTACGGATAATCAGTAGAGCTATGGCCAGTGAGTGGGTCCCACGAGTGATTGCAAATACAATAAATAAGGTAGATATATAGAATTAAGAATAACACATTATGTATCCCAGCATGCTAATAGTAATGACGTTACTAGCAACGAAAAAATGGTGTTGTTTGAGATTAATGTGCTTGCAGACTCAAGGTGTTACCGTCCGCATAGCCGAGCTAAATTAAGAAATGAAAAATAACTACAAAAATGATAACACAAAAACACAAACAAAATTTTACAGACATAAATTTACCAAACGGCAGCCATGTGGTCTATATGAAAACATGTTGTTTAGGATAAATAGGCATTTTGCATATATCTATAGGCATTCGTTACATCAAACTTTTAGGTGACCATGAAAAAACCCCGAATGCCTACCATTAGCTGCGAACAGACCAGTGCGAACAGTATTGAATAGAAAATTGGTAGCACATGCGTGTAATCCAGGAATAACAGCCAGTTACTAATAAATGTGAGGAAGAGCACGGATTTTCACGTAATTTCATACAAATAGTCATATACAAGGTTATAAGCCTGTTCATTAGTGTGGATAAAATATACCGGAATGGATTATTAATTTTGAAATGGTGACTAGTGTTTGAGATACTAAGGTATGTAGATGTATGTTGTATAGAAGATATTTAATCATTTAAATACTATATAAACAATTTCGTTTAGTAGTGTTGTATTCTCAGTTGCATAGACAAGCCATTGATAAGAAAACAATGCACAACCCTATTGATTCAGCTATTTACATGTACAGGGAGAGCGTGAGGGCAGATAAAGAGGGGTGGGTCTGGGATGGGATGAGGCAACGAAGGATCGGAGGAGTTCAGCTTGGTAGCTATTTACCAAATATATACAAGCATTTAGGTGTACACACATCATAGGCATGTCACACTATAATACATGTATCAGTTGACACACACATAAAAAACTACACCTAAATTATGGCTGTGTGTACACGTGGCTAATGGAGATAAAAAAAATATATAGTAATGGTAGGGATAAACAAACATACTATATAAATAACAATATGTGAGGACATTATATTACGTATAAATACAGAGATTTATTGTAGACAGATTATATATATATAAATATATAGAGGTATTTAAACAGGAATTGTTTGATATTATGTTATTTTGTTTACACATCGGCACCATAGCCATGTCATCGTATATGTATTAGCTGACAAGCGATTACAGCTACACCTAAATTATGGCTGTGTCTACACATGGCTAGTGGAGATAAAAATAAATAAAGTGATGGTAGGAATAAACAAGCATGCTATAGATATAACAATATGAGGGAGGACATTAAGTGACGTAAAACACAGAGATTTCTTGTAGAAAGAGTATATAGATATTTGAGCTATATATATATATATATAAAGGTATTTAAACATGAATTGTTTGATGTTAAACATATATACAAGCATTTAGGTGTGCATACATAGAGGATATTCATTGGTGTCTTCAGTAATAACAAATATATTTCACGAGTGTGGCTAATATTTTGATATTTTTCACGAGTGCGCAGCACGAGTGAAAAATATCAAAATATTAGCGACACGAGTGGAATTTATTTGTTATTACTGAATATATTTGAAATATATATTGACCATAACAACTACTTATTTTACCGTCGCTTCATGTGAATCTGTGACAAAATATCGTTGCCTTTGATACATCAAATAGAAGATACCGTTATGATTGGTCAATACTAAAAGTGATATTTTCACACTGTGAAAATATCACTTTTAATATTTGTCACAGTGTGAAAGATATCAGTTTTATCAAGTTGATAGAATCCGATATTTCACTGGCAAAAAATGTAATAAATTTCCTTACTTTTTACACATCAACACCATAGTCATGTATTAGCTGCATGCAAGTACACACTTACACCTAAGTTATGGCGGTGGGTACATGTGGGATAATGGAGATAAAAAATGTATTGTTGGTAGGAATAAACAAATAAACTAACAATATGTGGGAGGACATTACGTTGCGTAAAAAAAGAGATTTCTTGTAGAAAGATTATTTAGATATATAGAGAGGTAGTTAAACATGAGTTGTTAAATATTATGCACATATACAAGCATTTAGGTGTACATTCATTTCCTTATTTTGTTTACACATCAGCACAATAGTCATGTCACACTATGAAATCATCGTATATGTATTGGCTGATATATAACTACTGTAAGTTATGTATGTGTGTACACGTGGCTAATGGACATCAAAATAGTATAGTGTTTACAGGAATAAACACGCTATAGATATACCAAAATGTGGGAGGACATTATGTTACGTAAAAACACAGATTTTTGCAGAAAGACAATATAGATATATGAGCTCTATATATAGATATTTAAACATGAATTGATTGATAATATAAAACATATATATGGAATGAAAGTCTATAAGTCAGCGTTTCGATAAAGATGATTGGTTGTTCACGGAGAGGCACGTACCGGATTTGCTAGAGGTGGAGGAGGATGGTATTTTCCCTTCGGTTGTTTTAGACAATGGTACACTAGAGTCACTCAGTATCCGTACGATGACCACGTAAGGGCCGATCGCGATTATAAACAATAGGAGGGGGATCTGGGTATGTTGACAGTTCATCCAACATGGTTACCTGAGTTTTTCTCCCTTGCTGGTTGCGGATAACAATCCTTTTATCATTAGTCCATGCGCCAGAGATCAGTCCCTGTCTTTTAGGTACCTGGCCTTAGCATAAACAGCAGTCCTCTGTTTGGTCNGACTATTCCTTTTTGAGTACTGCTCAAGATTATCAACCTTATTCTCCAAGGTCTTAACACGCTGTTGCAGAGGGATAATACCAATACATGATACTAGTGTGTCCTTTATCAGCTAGTTACTTAATAGCTGGGAAACTACTTCCTGGATCATCGAGGGATACAAAGATATATTGTGCAATGGATCCAGGAGATCAGGGGCAACTTCTTCAAGAAGATTTACACCGTTTAAGCAACTGGACGACAACATGGATGATGGAGCTAAACTCTGATAAGTGTAAGCACCTAACATTACATCAAGGAGCTGTAAAATGTGATACTTTATACAGCATCATCAAACCGGGGTAAGAACACAAACTACAATCTGTTAATAGTGAAAGGGATCTATGTGTGACTATAGACGTTAATCTAAAGTTTAGTGAACATGTAAACCTGTCATTAGCCAAAGTAAACAGAAATGTAGGAATGATTTTTAGGACCTTTATCTGTGTAAACAAGGAAATGTTCATAACCCTATATAAGTAACTTGTAAGACCTCCTGAAAGACTTAACGCTCTTGGGCTACCCACAATGTAGTACACGAGACTCAGGTCAGACATGGTGCAAACTTTTAAATTCATAACTAGGATCGATAACATCAAAGATGATATTCTTAAAGTCATTGTAACAAGAACAACCAGAGGTCACAACCGGAAAATAGAAAAACTAAGGTGTAGAAGTAATCTGCGTGGCCACTCGTTCAAATCAAGAATTGTAAACAACTGGAATTGTCTATCTGATCAAGTGGTAAATGCGCCATCTCTGTTTTCTTTTAAGACCAGGTTAAACAAACACTGGAAAAATCACTCCAACAAGTTTGAAACAAGCTTCTACTAACTAGCTGGGGTAATACATACAGGCTTCCCTTATGTCCAACTTAAATTCAGTATTTTTTAAACCATGAAACCTTTTTATATCTATACTTCCAAGTACAGCTTATTGACAGGTCTGTAACAAATTAACCACAATGTGTATTCATACTAAATAGTAAAATAAACCCCTATTTTTTAAGACTTGTGATCTATATAGGCCTGTCATTCCTTTTTTTTATAAAAATAAAGTCTTCTTCAATGCCTCCAAATGTAACCGGAAGTGAGGTGAATAGTATTAAGAAGCACCTCAAGAAGCGACAAGACGCTTACAACGGTGTCACCTGCAATGAACCAATGATATTTGACCTTAAGGAAAGGACTTTCAAGTTTGTTTATGCCTTGACCAACTATCAAGGTCATCATGGTCACATTACTTGAAATATGAGGCAACTTTATTTAATAAATTAAGGAGCTAAGGATTATGGCGCTTCGCTTGCAGCATGCAGGAATAAAATGCTATCATTTTAAATTACTTTGCAAAGAGAAATCAATAAATTATACCAGATGTTTGGGCTCCTTGAGGCAGAAGGAGTGTACCGGTTTTAGAATGTTATGGATTAACCCTCGATAAATTTGACCTGTAGTTGCTGTCTATGCTGGTTTTGCCTATGAGAGGAGTGAAATACAAAATATGAAGCATCTCTGCACAAGGTAGCCATATTTATTTGTTATATGGCACAGTACATATATTCGTAAAAAAGCCAATGTATTTCTCACGACCAGTATACAAATACAGAACGTCAGTGATTGAGTGTTTACAAAAATCTCCAAATGAAACTCCTTGAAGGTATTCTCGGAACGAGAAAGAGAAAATATTTAACAGTTAATTATGATGGGAGTTTTTCTCATCCGAATACTAATTCCCGGGAAGAGGACTCTGTGTCATATAAGTTAAGTGCAGCTTCCTGCAGCAGAGATCTGGGCCAGATAGAGGATAAGGCATGTTGTAAACTTTCAGCCATATATTTGATGTTACGCTGCGGACAATTTATGAAACCGGAAAAACGCAATATATAACTAATTCAACAACTCAAGGACAAAGTAGATTGTTCAGCTTTTGCATCGTGTAATCGGCACGACGAAGTATTACATCAACTGTAATCGGCACGACGAAGTATTACATCAACTGTCAGTATACAGCTGTATATGAACGGAAACACGGATTAACATTTCTTTAAATCAAGCATAACATGTCTGGCATATACATTACATAATATATCTCTTAGATTGATTGACATAAAGCATCTTAATATATAGATATTTCAGATAATAAACTGATGTTTCTTATATTAAACATTTTAAATAGCATTTTATAAAAGAAATTTGCTTTCAAGATATTAAAAAACGAGAAAGGAAATGTTGCATGACGACCCATAACCTATATCTAAGTATAGATTAAATGTAATTAATTGGCATAGAATACTCTCCAAAAGAATTATATTCCCCATATTGAACAAATTATGACTGCAGCGCCACAACATTGATCTTTAAAATGTTCAGGACCCAACGTACATCGGTTCCCTTACGTTTTATTTCTGAATATCAAAAAAAATGAAATTGGAATGACCACTGACACACGAACAGAAATGGTGTTGCACAATAACTTACGATCCAATTTAGTCCACAGTTTAGAATGGGACATTCCTGGAAGAAGGGGATGCTGTACTGTCATTGACGAACAATGAAACGTTGTTTAGTAAACCCTTACATGTAAAATTGGTCAAGACAAATTATCAAGGTCACAGTATTGTCGCAGAATTGTTGTCGTCATACGCATTTAGGGTTTGCCGGAAAAAACTGTAGTCCCGGAGTAAAAGTAAATGGTTTCACTGACTTTTTAATTCCTAGGGCAGATAAATAGAAAGATTGGAAATTCTCGCCTATGTAATTATTTACTGTGTTATGTGTATGCATTGCCAATGGTTCGCTTATCTTTTTTTTCATATATATTACCATAATCTATATATACTTCTTACTTTCTCAGAAAAATATAAACGAAAACATATATTTACGTGTGGATATTGTTCAGCTAATTTCCAACACAAAAAATAAAAAATAAAAAAAAATATGCGAACTGAGCTGAGCTTCATTACCTGTCAATGTTTTTTCTTCTATCTGCGAGGCTTCTTCTTCATTTCTTCTGGTTCATTGGTATCGTCATGAATTAAAATGATACTGAAGTGATGATAGGATTACTTCCGGTTTGAAATGTATCTTTTTAACATTTATAAAGGTATGCAATACAGTTCCGTTCAAACATATTCCATGATGCGCATTACATGCATTTCAAACTTTATATTTAGGTTATATTACACTCATTTTTATTATTTCAATTTAAGAAAACTAGTTTTTTACGTAAAAAGACAATTCACCGTCCTAAAAACAACAATAATTACGCAGCCTTTTTCGAGAGGAACAAAAATGCGTTGTCAATGGTGACGAAATACACAGTTGAACAATAAACAAATATTTTCACTTGCCATATCTTTAATAATTCAATTTACATACCACCATGTTTAAAAGGCAATTATTATCTTTAAACTTGACAGTAGATCTCAATTTGAAACAAAAATACTATGTTTAATATATTAGTTATGAAAAGTCAGAAATTTATTCCGTGTTCTCGAAGGTAGCTAACCGATACACAACGGTCGTGCAGCGGCTGAGCTCATCAAATGTCAACGATATGGGTTAAATGAAATTGAAAGTGTATTCGTGAAATGTGGAGTTTCCTAGGAAACCAGATGACAATTTAAAAGATACTGTTGACTGAATTATTGTGTCGACCGACTGTGACAACGGGACTAGCTCATAGTTTCAGTATTCGGCATGTGTCATTGTCGCTGAGTCGACTTGCCGACGAGCCGGGATGATTTCATCTGCAACAGACGCTAGTGTAGAAAACAGCGATATTCTGTTGAAAAGAACCAGTTTCGGATCTTTAAGTAGACACACACTTCGTTGGCCCAACATAAATATGATGTGCCTTGATTCAAAACCACAGTCATTCCATATTCTCGGGACACGTCCGTGACGTCGCTGTCAAAAATATTGGCTGGAATTAGCACATTTCGTATTTAAGACGCTGATTATGCTTGAATTGCTTAGAGCAGTGTCATTTCAAACTTTTTTTTTTGAAAAAATAAATTGACCTGATTTCCGTGCATTTTCGCATTGTTCGCAAAAAGAAGCTTCGAGAATTCCAAAAGAACTGGAATGCTTGGCGTACTTTCTCTCCTTTCCGCCAGACTTTTCTTCGAATATACAAAATGTACTAGATTGCTTGTCGTTGTTTTTTTCTACTCACCGCCATGCATTGCTCTGAACATACAAAAAATACTCTATTGATTGCCGTAGTTATTCTAATCTCCGCCAGTCTCTGCTTCGAAAATTCAAAATGATTTGGATTGCTTTCTTAAGGATTTTATAAATTTCCGGCATGTTCTGCTCCAAAAAATGCAACATATTAGTGTCAAAGATCGCAGCCTAGAGAAGAGAAACGGTACTGTTGCAAGTAATCTTGTTAAAAAACCAAAACTTTCAAAGAGCGCAGTCGAGGTGAAAAATTGTTGTAACGCAGATAATCGAGATGTAAATGTTAAATTTTTAAAGACGACACCCTAGCGGTGAATTATAGAACTAAAGAAGTAGTAAACATGATGTCAAACCAAAACTCCCCACAGTGATGTCACCATGAAATAAACTTGTTTTGACAATAAGCTGAATGATCTTAGTACGGACACTGGATCGCACGTGTTTGTCGTTAAATAGCTATATGTATATTTATTAATAATCATAATAGGCATTTCAGCAAACTAAGAAAGAGAACCATTTGAAATACGGAAATATGATTTAGAAACAAACGGATAAAGTGAGCATGCTATCAGCAGCTCCTAAATTGTAAAAAAAACAAAACAAAAAAACAGCAGACAGTCAGTCCATTATGGCGTGTATCCTATGAGGTATCTTTTCTTCTTACCAAAATGGCGTGTATCCTATGAGGTATCTTTTCTTCTTACCAAAATATAGACTTTAATAATCAAACACACACAAAAAACATATGTATATGGGAATTTCATGAAAACGTTTAGACTCGATATATTCGTCATCGTCCAAACAATCAACAGGACCATCATGCTGCTAAAGATGATAATCTGATTATTATTAATCGTAGCCCGATACAAGTCGTGTAATTAGTACTACCAAGTGCTTGTAAAATTCCTCTCCAACGATACGACTGAAGAGGGTAACTGTCCTGTTCCTCTGATGAAAAATGACCTACTTGATAAACAAGAATAAAGGCGTGTGGTCCGGAAGTGATAACTCCTATTTGTTTAATGGTTTCCTTTGTGAAAACTTCGTTGGATAGTGTCGTGTCCAACAGTCCCGGTGAGTCCACTACTACCAACTTCTTGACAAGGCGCTCAGCTGTTTGGAAATCACATCTCTTTGTTAATGAAGACCCACACAGTTTAGACGTAACAGCTTTCTTACCCAGAATGTTCCCAGTTGCACTTTTTCCCGTCCCTGTTCGTCGTATCAAAGCTATCCGGTCCTCGTGTTCTGACCCATAGTAAGTACCATGATCTACAACAATAAATATATGATACGGAACATACTCGTGTTGAAAGATAGTACAGATGAATCGAGGTAAACATTATAGTAATTAAGCGTTAGCCACAAGTTGATTGATTGTGAAAAAGATAATTTATTAGAACTAATATCCAAAACTAGCACTTTGTCCCTTGAAAGGTATACTATTTAAGTCTTATCAGTTTTATCGATTGATTGTTAAATCTGTTGATGCTCTATTTGTC
Organism: Mizuhopecten yessoensis; assembly: GCF_002113885.1. Taxonomy (NCBI): domain Eukaryota; kingdom Metazoa; phylum Mollusca; class Bivalvia; order Pectinida; family Pectinidae; genus Mizuhopecten; species Mizuhopecten yessoensis. Next base: position 78,567 of record NW_018407244.1, on the reverse strand, counting down.
ATTTACGTTAAGCTTTTACTTATCAATATATTTGCATTATTTGATTTTAATACGCATATTCATAATCAGTTACAACATTGAAGATCTTTCTATGTGTCTCTCTCTGTCTTTCTCTCTCTGTCTTTCTCTGTCTCTGTCTTTCTCTGTCTCTGTCTTTCTCTGTCTGTCTGTCTGTCTGTCTGTCTGTCTGTCTGTCTGTCTGTCTGTCTGTCTGTCTGTCAGTCCGTCCGTCCGTCCGTCCGCCCGTCCGTCCGTCCGTCCCTCCGTCCGTCTGTCCGTCCCTCCGTCCCTCCTTCCTCCCTCACTCTGTCTCTCTGTCTCTGTCTGCCTCTCTCTGTCGCTCTCTTTCTGTCTCCCTGTCTCTCTAACTGTCTCTTTCTCTGTCCCTGTCTCTCTTTGTATTTGTCTTTGTCTCTTTGTCTCTCTGTCTTTCTCTCTCTACAAAAACCTTCTGTTTATAATATCAAGTGATACATACAAGTAACAACCCTACTTGCCATTTTTTTTTTCTTTCGTATCAAAAGAAATTGTATACCTAAACGAAATTAAAAGATAAGGCATACAATTGACAGATTACTTCGAAAATTATGATAAAAAACAGGCAAATATTGTGAAAGTTATTGTGCATTTATTTCCATTTGTCGATGACGAGGACATGCTATATTGTCCTTTGTTTGTGATTTGTTAACTATATAGGTAGTATCATACAGATTAATAGCACTTATCAGTGTCCAGTGGATTGTGTGTTCGATCGATTTTCTCATCGCCCACACTTAAATAAAACATTTGGAATTCTCCATATAATCCCAGAGGTCGCCCCCCCTCAAAGCAGAGAGTAATTCAATTAATACAATACATATATAACAACATCACTATGAGTGAATAGATCGGGGAAGGGGCAAATAAGTCGCCCTTTACAACATGCAGTTAAGTACAGCAAGTCTAATCCCTTTTTGGACATGCACAGGGTTAAAACGATCTATTCGATACTACAGTCTTGTAATTAACATGTACAATCGAGGTCAAGAGGGGTCGCAATAATACTTCACAACTCTCATGATTGTGGTCGCACAAGCGTGCACAGGCGGACAAATACATCCCGCTTTAGAGTGCATATTGTCGACACTTAGTCTACGATGCAAACTGTCACAAGATCGTACATAATCACGGCTGACAACTGTTCACTTTTCGCAATATCAAAATATTGTAATTTGAGCGTCTATATGTAAATATTAATGAGTATTTCAAGCATAAGCAATTGTGGTTTGCCAACATACTACAATTAATATTCATGCTTTAACAACAAGGGAGAGTTATCTTGCATATGAAATGTACAAAAATCATAAATAAAATAATACCTTTCAAACCATAAAAAAGTAATAATCAAACAGCATTTGATAAATAATCATATCTATCTAAAACATGCATCTTTAGCCACAATAAGTTTAAGGCGCTTTATAGTACATAAATAAGCAATTTAGATATCAATGCATCAATTAATATGACATTTCGAAGAATCCATTGGAGCTCTCCTACTGGCTAGCGCCTTACTTATCAACACTTCACTTTAGATTTTAATGCTAAACGTTCGCCCCTGTAAGAAAGGCAACGAGTTCTGTCCCTAAGGGGGGACATACCAAAGTCCTTAAAACTGATAGCTGTTATCTCCTGCTGAGCGTTCAGCATTTAGGGTCAAGGCAACTGTTTCAGCTGCTGTTAGTTTAATGTAGCTGGGTGGAATGCTATGCTGGATGCCTTCGGCATGATATTTCAGTGAGATAGCACTTGAAAGTCGGCATCAGATCAGCGCCATTAGAAGCAGGCAAGTAGACCCATATACCCTGTCTCCGGCACATATACACATATATTAACGTTTTGTTGTAACGTTTGTGATCCATCTACAATATCGTACATTTTGTATGTAATCAAATCCAATGATGATAAACGACTACTAAAGATAATAAACCATTGGCATCTTCATTATCTTGTCATTATTCGATATGCTTAACTGCTTTACTCTGTGTTTCCCGCGGCAGCAACGGGAAATTCTAAAAAAAAAAGCCAGTTTTTTCAACTTATATAAATCACTCTTTTGTTGGCCCGCATTTTAGCGCGCAGGGGGTCATAATGTGGGAGGAAACCGGAGCACCCGGAGAAAACCTACTAAGTCGGGCAGGTGACCCATACCTATCACGTCCGATCGGGGAATCGAACCCCGGCCACCTTAGTGAAAGGCAAGTGCTCTATCCACTGCGCCACCCGACAACCATGATACATATATATATATCTGTGCTAAATCTGTGTCAACACCAAGGGAATGATTGTGTCAATACGGTGTTTACTACACCTCCGTAGCCTTGCTCGCTCAAAATCAATTGATACTGGCAAGTATTCCTGATCACACCGACATACACAAAATGCTCTTCATCGCATCCTGTAAATCTGGTAAAAAAATAACAAGATACTTGGAATACAATAAGTATTAACCCACAATCTATGTGCTCATTCTTTCTTGACAATTGTTATAATATTTTCGAACAATGTCTGGTTGTTTGTCGGAGATTTAACGTGCCAATGGAGACACTACCGACAGGAGAAACAAAATTAGATGCTGATTGCTAGTGTTGCAATGAAGGGACATTTGACACTGTTTACTGTATACTGTTAACTGGTTACTTTTAACTGTTAACTCTTTACTGTTAACTCTTTACTCCCTATCTTTTTAGCATAGTAATTGTGATCATTATTGTACTGACTACCGGCATCTTTATCATAATTATAATTGTTTAATATGCAAGCACTTATCATTCGTGGGTTTTCAAAGGTATTCCTAACAACCAACTGTAGTCTACCGTCGCACTGGGGTTTACGTCTACACTCAACTGTAGCCTGGTTTTTAGGGTTTAAATATACCGCCGCCCACAATACACATGCATACATATCATACTCATCGCACGTCCTTAAACGAGCTTAGCTGTTAATATGATGCATAAACCAACAAAAGCTATTCATTTTTATTAAATGAGATAGCAAATATATAATAGAAGTTGAATATCGAAATTCCTCAATACATGAAAAATACTGAGTTTAGTTTAGTTTATTTGGAACAAATAAAGACATTCATCCTGTAAGAATTTCTCTGAAGTGAAATGTGAGACTACCGGGAAAACCCACTTGAACACTGGAATGTCGTCTATAAAAGCAGACAATCTTAATACATTCCAGAGTGCATACAGACGACCCGGACATTGTGCTATGTTATTTTACTAACTGATATTTTACTAAGAGGAACCTGTGGAATATACGCTTTGATAAACATGTTTTATCCTCTCAGAAAATATAGTTTATCATTATTATTTGTTCTTGGATGGTTTCTGGAAAGAAAACACCGAAGAAAATAAAACGATTTCAAAGGGGTCCAGATAAGTCGAAACTTACAACATGCTGTGGAATACAACAGGTCTATTTTCGCCCCGGGCCTGCTCAGGTACCGTACCACACAACCCAATAAATGGAAAATGAAAAGACGAAAAGCCTTTTTTCAATCGCCATTTTATCGGAATATTACGATTTCAATGCCGAATCAGGCTCAAGTCTTTTCCAGTTCTGAATAAGAGATCATTAAAAATAACTCAAGTTCCATTATGCTTCCTTAGGTCAATGAGGGACTACGCATGCCGTATATATATCAATTAATCACCTTTTCTCGGGGATATTTCATGCCATATCAAGTCAAAATTCCATAAACGTGTTTGGCATGGAATCGATTAAAATGTAAGGTTGACTTATGATAGACGATGTGCCACGGAATTAGCAAATCTTGCCCGTTCAGCAAATGTTTATGGAGACCTGAAACCTATTCAGGCTATGGAATGTATAGATACACCTTTTTTATTTGATTTCAAACTTATATTAATCATAATTATTTAGTCTTGATGTGGGAGGAAACCGGAGTACCGGATAAAACCTACATGGTTGGGCAGGTGACCCGATACCTTTTTACGTTTGATTGGGAAATCAAACCCCAGCCGCCTTGGTGAAAGGTAAGTGTGCTGTCCACTGCGCCACCAGACCACCCACTGCTATATGGAACGTGAACTATAATACGTTTTAAAACTTTTTGCTAGAATATATAGCAGACCTGAATACCAGGAAGGATTCGTTATTCCTCCAGTTATAACGGATTTTCCAGATTTAATAACAAAATGTAACCAAGGTAGACACAGCATGTAAGAAAACGTGATTTCCTTTTGATATCTTCAAGTCATTGAACCTTACCAAGTCAGAACGAATCATTCATGGATCTGCAAAGGTATTCCTTGCAACCAACTGTAATCTACCTTTGCACTGGGGTCTACGTCTGCACTCAACTGTAGCCTGGTTTTTAGGGTTTAAATATACCGCCGTCCTCAGCACACATGCATACATATCATAAACAACGCACGTCCTTAAACGAGCTTAGCTGTTAATATGATGCATAAACCAACAAAATCTATTCATTTTTGTTCAATAAGATAGCAAATATATAAAAGAAGATAAATATCAAAATTCCTAAATGCATGAAAAATACTGAATTTAGTTGCCATATATTTTAAAAAGCGTTCGAGTGTTTACAAAAAATCATGAAAATCATCCTGTAAGAAATTTCTCTGAAGTGAAATGTGAGACTACCGGGAAAACCCACTTGATCACTGGGATGTCGTTTATAAAAAGCGGACAATCTGAATACATTCGAGAGTGCATACAGACGACCCGGTGTGACGTTGACCTGCAGCTGGTTACTCGGAGATATCCCAGCAGTTACAGAAAAGCTGTGTGCTGCCTTGGTAAGTTTTATTTACTTGTGTATATCAATTTGTTATATCCAAGTTACAAAAGTTTTCATGTCGATTTTGACAATGATATATATACATTTTTAAAGTGTATAACAATAATTTGTGACGAAGTATTTTTTCTTATTAGACTTCTTCCCAGATTAGAGATTTATTGATCAGCCATTAATATATATTAAGTATATGATAAATAACACTTAATTTAGCGCTATGTGACATATTTCAGATTGCTATAAATTACTGCTAAAATATAAATTTTTCTTACAGCATACAGAAAGAAGTGCATTGCTAAATTTAGTTTTGTCCCTCGCTTTTTAGTTCGCTTGGCGTGATAAGGTGTTGTTTAAGTTGAAGATTTGTTTTAGAAAATATAAAAGGTATCTTCTCTTCTCTTTTTTGATAGTTTTCATGTATTCTAGAATATAATTTAAGCTAGTTTTGAGAAAATCTTCTTTAACCGTTTGAACTCCGTAAATCCGATCACATGCAGATTGAACATCGGGCTATACACAATTGCAAGTTCTAATAAAATGGTGTATTTTTGAAGATTCATCGTTACATAATGTAACGTGAAGTTATGTTTTTCAGAATAAATATTTATTGTTTTGTTTGTTCATTGTACTGGTACTTTAATAAGGCTTTCCTGTTTTATGATAATTTAAAGACAGATTGTAGTCCCGCTGTATATATAGCAGTTTAATGTATACTACAATTTTTTACCAGATGTTAATGTTTGAAGGCAGTTAGCACTGATTCATGCAAAACAATACCGTTCTTGATAGTTCAAATAAATAATAAAAAAACAACAAAAAAATACCCTGTTTGCATTGTTTTAGCTTGACATTACAGATTAACCTTTTTCCTAACACACGATTTGTTAAAGGAATACAAATCAAAAGAACGTTTAACATATCCAACTGATATTGTTTCTCATAAGCATTTTCATAGACACTCTTTCCACTAGTGAGGGCCGAATAGAAATTAAGGCGTTTAAAATGAAAATATAGTATAGGTCGTAAAAAAATCCTAGTTTAGGCCCTGACTGGATACTTGGAATAAGATCAACATTTTGTTTTTGTGTAAAAGAATATACATGTATTCTCTCAGGAATCAATCAATATGACACGTTTTTCCAATTAGTTTTATTTTTTTCCTAAACCTGAAATACCTGAGTTATTTCTCCATTTAAACACGCATGGACATTTTCATATCTATCCTTGCCTTAAATGTTTAATAAAAATGAAAATCAACTGTTTTATTTAAGTTTTAAATAACATTGGTATATAATTCAGCACTTGTTTTTTTTTTTTATCTTTTTCTATGCCTATTATGCTATAGTGTCATTTTATCTGATATATAACATTGCTTAAGAAAAGTAGTTAAGGAACCAACATCAAATTGTTACAACTTTACAAAAATCAGATAATATTTTCCTCCAGTATTTCATAGGTTGTAAGTCTCTGCTAACTAAGTAGAAAATAAAGGTACATGCATATTGTATATACAATTTAAGCACAAAATCACAGACAGTTTTATTATTTTATTTCAATAATATAAATTAGTTGGTAGTCATGCATTAATTGGATAGATTTACAGAGGTATAAGAAAAGAAATAATATTGATTGTGCAGACTTTACAACATGTGAATACTCTAAGTTATCTGTCTATTTTAAATAACATACTTGCCTAATATAATATCTAATTATCTCCCTTTGTTTGTAGACAACAAAGGACACGAAAAATATGGCTGTGAGTGGTATGTATTTTATTTAAAAGGTTAACAGAATTCGAATTGAGAGAGAGAGAGAGAGAGAGAGAGAGAGAGAGAGAGAGAGAGAGAGAGAGAGAGAGATACATGTATAGAGAGAGACATACAGGAAGAAAAGGACAGGAAGAAAAGGACAGGAACAGAGAGAGGTCCTCAATGTTATAACTGATAATCTATATGGATAAAAGTCAAATCGAGTCATCAAGGAAATATCATAATTTAATGAATTGTGATAAGACATAGTATTTTAATATTCTGTCATTGAAACTTCAATTACATTTTCTGATGCATTTACAATATTCTGTCGTAGTAATTTTAGTTGTCTCACAATACAGGCAATAATACTTGGAGCTGATATAACTGTACAAGTTTAACCTATTTGTCACTGTTCCCACGTTCCACACACTTATGTTTCTTGTATTTGTTTTGCTATAGATCGAAATACTTCATACGGAGTAGAACACGAGTACCGGATAGCTTTGATAGGACGAACAGGGAATGGTAAAAGTGCAACCGCAAACAGCATTCTTGGTAAGAAAGCCTTTAAGTCTAAACTGTCCGGGTCGTCAGTGACAAAGAGATGTGAATTCCATACAGCAGAGCGCTTTGGCAAGACGTTGGTAGTAGTGGACACTCCGGGACTGTTTGACACGTCATTATCCAACGACGTTGTCGCAAAAGAAATCATTAAATGCATAGCAATTCTCACTCCCGGACCACACGCCTTTATTCTTGTTGTACAAGTTGGGCGCATCACACCAGAAGAGCAGGACACAATCACCCACTTCAGCCAAATCTTTGGTGAAGAATTCTTCAGGTACCTGATTGTACTATTTACACGAAGAGATGATTTAGAAAACGACGGTGTGACTATTCAAGAGTATGTCAACGAGGTTCCAGAGGAACTGAAAATTATTCTACGGAGATGTGGTCACAAATATTTAGCGTTTGATAACTCTCCTAGAGGTAAGAAAACTGACTTTGACGTACGCGAACTGATGAGTATGGTACAAACTATCATTAATGAAACAGGAAAATCTTACTTCTCGAATGATGTTTTTGAGAGATCAGAACTAGAATTTCAGCGAAGAGCAAAGGAGATCAAACTTCAGGGAGAAGAGAAGATAGCGCTGCAACAGAAGAAGATAGAGAAAGAAATGGAAGCCCAAAAAAAAACAATTGAAGCACAGAAAAGAGAAATAGAAGCCACAAGACTGGAAATTCATACACAGGATCTGAAAAATCTAACGGTGGAAACAAACAATTATGAAACATCCATGGAACTTGAAGAAACCCTTCGAAAAAAAGAGATTATGGAAAAGGAAATGGAAGCAAAAAGAAAAGAAATAGAAGAAAGGGAAATTGAAATTGCCAAATTCGAACGTAAGAAAAAACTCGAATTAGAGGAAATGGAACGAAAACACCGAGAGGACACTGAAAACATGCGTAACAACGTCCGAAAAGAATACGAACGTGAAGATAAGAATGTCTTCGGCAAATTATTAGATGTTGCAGGGTCAGCGGTGTTATCTGTTGGAAAGTCAGTAGTTGGATGGTTTTCCAGTTTGTTTTAAATTTACCATGCTTTCATTGGACCTTTTGTGAATGCTAAATGTTAAAAACACAACATTAAAATGACGCTCTGTTGCAGCGACAAACCAGAATTTCTTCGCTTTTTCGCGATCCAAATGGGAAAAACATATATTTTACATACGGTGTTTTATCGCAGAGACGAAGCGGAGAGCACAGTGTTATTTTCCAAAAAGATAATATAAAACAGCGCTGTTTCGTTGACGTATATTAGTGACAAATGTTAAAGTGCAAAAAGTCATCGAAATTGCATTAATCAACATGATTGCATACCTTCAACATGCAAACAAAATTTTGAGACGTGTGAAGTGGAATCTGCTTTGGATAAATGCAATTAATCCAAGACTAACAAATTAACAAAAATTAAGTTTCCTGGACTACTGGTTATTTTTCGACAGTTTGTGATAATTTGGAATATAATAGATGCAGTATTATAAAACCGCTGAACCCCAAATTACACTAAGGATATACGAAGTATGTAGCTTTAGCTGACCGTTTGTGGAGCAGCAGTATAAGTAGGATCTAAAACCTTTTCTCAAGCTTGTCTTCTTTGACAATGACGATTGTATTGCATATACGCTGGTTTTTTAAACCCCACATATTTGAGGGTGCTTCATTTGGATTTTTTTAATTTTCTCCCAGAAAAGGGGAGATCGTGTGAGCGATACTCCGAACAATAGACTCGACGTTTGGACCTATTCTAAATTCGGATAGAGTATTACGTACTCATTTTATTTCTTTTGTACTAATTTCAAGTTTGCTTAAGTGCTTACCATGCTTATTAAAATGGGTTATATACAGTTTGCGATTTCCTTGTTGTCTCTTATTGAAACGCTAATTCAGTGGCAGATGCATTAAAAGCATACCTGCTTAAATCACTCAGGTGTGACAAAACGTTGACGTCATTTTATCATTTTATTTGGTCACATCATAGAAAGTCATAATGTACACTGAATTACTTACTACTATATCATTTCTCGTCGAAAAGCTGCACTCCTTTATACTACGTTTTGTATTTTTTAAGCGAAGGCTGGCAGAGAAAAGATATTCTACGGCAAGGAACTCAGTCCAATTTGTATTTTCATAGTGACGCCTTGCGGAGAGTAGACAAGAAACCAAACGAGCCCGTATACCTCACTTTGTGTATCATCGTATACCAGTTACCATAAAAGAGGTCCCAAAATCAAATATGTTTAAACTGATTAAATGACACTTCAGGTGAAACACTATCAAGTACATTGTTCTTGGTTCTGTAGAGAAACGTAATACAATATTTTAATACATTGACCTCTGTGACCACGAGAGCTATGTCAAGTAATTGATTTCAGCAAAATGGTAGCCCTTTATCAAGGCATGCTAATAGTCAAATTACGAACATCTTAGGTTCCTGATAATTAAATAAGAAGATGTTTGAACATTCTGTAGAATTTGGCTCGTTTGACCTTAGAATTGGTCCCATATGAGTCGTTTACAAATTGAGATTGACTTGGTTATTGAGAAGAATGTTCTAGACGAATGTAACACATAAGACACATGAGACATCTGTATCTCCATCAAGCATGTTTCTGGCAAAATTTCATCATTGAGTCATTGAGAAGAAGTTGTTTAAAGGGAAAGGTTGACTCCGGATGGGCGATTGATGGCGCGCCACGCTTAAAACAATCAAAATTTCAGATCTCCCAAAAGTTAAAATATCAATATGAATTACTCTATGCTGATCTAAGACTCCATTACGGCCTATCATTAGCTGAGACAAAAGACCAGACGTATCAATATGACTATATCCCACTCTATTCGTTAGGAATCAAGACAAGAAAAATATCGTGACTCTTGGCCTATTGGATCCTCTGGAGAAATCGTTTAAATCTTTGTCAAATTTAACACCTATGACCTTAAAAGACAACATAAGTCTTAATTCTTATTAACTTCAGAGTAGGTGAAGATCATATTTACTCTGAAACATTGTCAGGCTCCTTCCCACGAAGATGCAAAATTGTAAGTCAAATATCATGACACTATATCCTTCGGTTCTTTGTTTTTTTCTTCAAAATATCAACATCTACTGTATCAGGAAAAGTATAGGGAGATGGTATTCCCTAGTCTACATGAACATTCTTCTTAAAATAATGAATTAAATGCGGTATCTTTGATTATTCTGCTTACAATCTTGAAGTGTGTGACGTCATTCATATCTTATTTGCTGGCGTCAAAAAGGTTGTATAACATGAATTAATTAATAACATCACACTTATATAACATGTAACTTTTCACTGAATAATATCATCGGATCAAAGAGATAAAAAGGTTTAGATTCAATACTGACAATGAGACATTTCTCAGCAGTATAATGAGACGAAAGCATTCGGTTCCTCGCCCTTACTGTAAGATATTATTCAGTAGTATTATAAAGAGACTTCACAAAAAAAATCTTTGTTTCATGTTTCCAGTAAGACTTAAATAAGCATCGCTATGAGGCAACTCATAAAATGTGTTAAGATATATCACTTTTACTATGAGACATCATCGATAAGACGTTTTATAAGGAGTCTCCTAATTAAGGTTTATGTTTCAAACTCTAAAGTGAGACGTTTTTTAGAAATAATATGAAAACTCGATATTAAGGTTGCATCTCCTTAATCTAACAATGAGGCAATTTTCAGCAGTATTATGAGGAGTCTCCCGATTTAAGTTTTGATTCCTCATTCTAACAATGAGACATTATTAAGAAATTTTATAAGGAGTCTCCCGATCAAGGTTTGAATTCCTCAATCTTACAATGTCAATTAAACAATATTTAGTAGTATTATGAGGAGTCTCCCGATTGAGGTTTTGATTCCTTACTCTTACAATGAGACAATGTTCAGCAGTATAATGAGGAGGTTCCACATAGAAATGGTAGCGATTTACTACTCTTACAGGGGCATATTATTATGAAGTATTTTGTGAGACTTTCCTAAAAGAATGGTTTTGCTTTCTGACTCTTACCAAAAGACAAGGTCCAGTTGTATTATGAGGACACTCTCCATAAAAAGGTGTATACTCCTCACTCTTACAATGAGAAACCTTTGCAAGTAAAAAATTATCAAACCATCAAGTGATATATTCTTCAGTACTGTAGATGTTTAAGCGATGTAGACACATTTTATGTACGTCTATGTATAATTACCGTTGGACAAACTTGAATTGATCGACAAGATTATATAGTTCAATCATAGGGACATGTTAAACACACAAACACAGTAAGGTAAGTACGGGCGGATGGGTCGAGTGGTTAACACTCCGGACTTCCACGCAGGCGGCCAGGGTTTGTTCCCAAAAGTCGTCGTACGCATGGATACTCAGAGAAAGTGTATTTTCCCCTGCACTCACAACTCCAAAAACCCAGGTGGAGTTTAAATTAGTCTGGGGTGTATATTGCGATATCTGTGCTGTAGCTTTCAAGGGAGGTGGCACTATAAATGATGCCGTTGGAAGCGAGATCCCACACCAAACAGAACACATTAATTCTCCAACACGCACGCAGGCATACACACATAGGGAGATAATAGACAGTTGGCATAGGACTAGATGTTAGCGCCAGATAAGGCAGCTCCAGAGAATTCCTCAAAATTGTATTGATTAATATATATGCTTTTATTCTGTGAAAACTAATCTGATCTAGAACCATTTTGCCTCTGCAAACAACTTACAAATTAGTGCACCAACCAAAGCACAATCACAAAAAAACGCAAAACGAAATTATACTGTTGAGAAATTATTTGTTGCTGAGATAACGGAAGTTGGCACCGAGACAAATCCGTGAACGCCAGCCGGGCTGAATTCCTACATGCTACTATATGTAAACAAGTTTATACAGCTATTTTGTTTATCGTTATAACAGATTTTAAAAGAAATATCATCTTTTATTTAAATTAAACGCACATATTCGCACCGATTTGCACCTTTTTACAATTGCATAAATTTCTACGACTGATAATTTTGCAGAAAATACAAAAGACCGTATATAGATAAATTCGGGAAAACTGTACTACCCCTGTAGTAGAACAATTGTTGTTCCGATATCAAAATTGGGCACCAAGCCAGACCAATGGGTGTCGGCCGGGCAGGCACCCTCCATCATAAATTGGTCTGGTTTGCATCATAAATTGTGTTAGACCAATTTTAGAATATGCGAATGTAATAATCAAAATTATTATTAGAATCAGTCCAACTAGATGCTGCTAGAGTACTGACAGGGCTTCGTGGAGGTACATCACACCATAAAATGTACAAAAAATTGGGATGGTAAACCTTAGCTACTAGGAGGGAAAACATAAATTAATTTTAATGTATAAAATATTGCATAATACATCACTAAAATACCTTAATGATATAGTTGATACGTTTTTAAATGATTTAACAAATGTGAGGTATCAGCTAAGACTAAATAGAATTTTTAACCCCCGGTATTTAGAACTAAGAGCTACTTTAATAGTTTTTTTTCCTCAACCTTTCGACTTTACAATCAGTTAGACCCAGATATCTCAATCTCTTACCCAGTTTAAGAAACTAATTAACATAACTAATAGTATACCTAATAATGGTACTCAGACAGTGTTAAAAAAACCTCTGGTGATAGAAATATCAATATTTTACTGTGTCAAATTAGAAATAATGCTAGCAACATATACTTTGATTACTTTAATGATCATCTATTATAATCTGCTTTATGTGAGTGTGGTTATATACAGGAAACAAGTTATCATTACTTCTTTGACTGTGCCAGATACAACAATCACAGACAATTACTCTCTACTACTCTATTCAATGATTATCACTCGCACTAGACTCTACATACCTAACTAAATGGTTGAAACCAATGTTACAATGAAATTAATAAAAATATCCTAGAGAGTGTCTCATCCTTTATCGTGAACTCAAGAAGATGTATATAACTTTCTATACACTGTATCAACTTATATCATAATGTACTAATATTTTAAACATGAACATCAAACATGCTGATTGTTATCAATATCATAAAGCACTTACTATAAACACAGTGTGAATATGATATACTCACCCCTTAAATCAACATGGACTTGTGGATGTAACTAATAACAAGTTGTATAATTATATTCCTAACGTATTATAATGTGAATATTAATATACCATACACTATTTACATAGCTAATTCATAATATGTAATGTATATAAGCCTAATATTCAACTATTTATGAGTCACTTTGTGTGGATTTTGAACTCATAGGGAGGATCTAGTAAAGGATTTGTCTAAAACTCACTCATTACTCTGGTGAGGTCAAGAAGTAGCACAGCTTGACCTTTGAACTTTCATAAGTAGTTCGAGTTATGTCCCCTTTACTATATGATATCTGTTTTGTAAATACTTTTTGTCTTTTTTTCAATTTTTCATTTCGCAATAAATTATAATATATATATATACTGTTTTATACAAATACATGCAGGAGAGAACTGATATAGGACTAACCTGTTGTCCGATCCAATTCATACAACATCATGAATAAAATTTGTTGAAATGAAATGAAATCATAAATTGTGTTACACAAAAGTCCCAAAATGACCCGTCATTTGCTAGACAAGCTACTATACTATAGTTTATATAGCAGTTAACTGTTGATTGAGACAGGGAGGTGTAATGATATAAGTCTATGAGAAAAGGAAGTGCGCTATGATATAGTTTTATGATTGAGATTAGTATATTTTCGGGAAGTTGTTGATCAGTGTTTTAAGAAGTTAACACAAGTAAAACATCAAAGGCCAATTATATCTCGGCGCAATGTTTAAGGAGTACTGCATGTATCCCTGCTTAGTACTTTAGTTTGACAGTTTTGCTCTTCAAAGAAGTTTATTATTATGATTTCGAATGAAAAATCAAAATAATTTTATATAGAAAAAGTTTTCATATATTGTATCATTCACTGGTACACAAGTTCAAATCTTACTGACTTCAGTTACATCAAGTAATTAGTACATTAGTTTAAAGTGCAAACTAAGAAAATGAAACTGGAAAAAAAATAATTAGAAGACTTTGAAGTCATGACAACATTTTGACAAGTAAAACTTCCTATTAATTGCGTAACATTCTTCTTTAATGAAGCTCTTAATCTACTTCCTCTATCAAAATATCTGAAGCCCTTTTCCATTCTTTTTGTTGTGAAAAAAACCATGCATAGTTACTATTCTTTGCTGATATTTAAGGATTGTTAGGATCCTATTTCATATATTGATATTGATATCGAAGAGCTATGTAGCCGTTATTACATGTGTATTCAGTGAATGACACTATTTACAATGGCAGTGACCCTCGTTGTATTATCACTATAATTTTAAGATATTTTTACTGGGGACCACGTTATAAATTCAGTGTGCATTCTTTTAAAGATTATGTTATCTCAGTCGCAACGTGCCATTGTTAAATAGTCAAATGCACAAAATGTTTAAAATATCAGTGAAACCTAATTCCAGTTTGGATGCCCATTACTGCAATTAGCATAGTTCTGCAGAATATCAGCTAACAAAATTGCTAGTTCGATGCTCACGACAGCGTACGGTGTTTGGCTTTGAAGATAACTATAATAAATATAGACAAAACTTAGGTGGTTTTAATAGGAAGAAAAACACACTGTACTTGCTGTGGGGAGAGACAAAATTAGTGCTTTTAAGGGCCTGTCACACGAAATTGACCGTAACAATACCGATGTAGTACCGGCGTTTCCGTTGTGAAACCGTTGTTTTACCGATTTAAGAGACGATGTGCTACCGAATTCTACTTTTCTGTCACTTCAGTGTTACCGAGGCTCCTTATACCAAGGTGCCGCCGTTTTTCTTACGATGTGCCACTGTTGACCGGAGCTACAGCGGAGTGATACCGTTGCGCTGCCGATATTACGGTAGTACATCTTTAGTACATTGGCGGCGCATCAGTACTACTTCGGTGGTATTCGGTAGTACTATGGTATCACATCGGTTCCAGTACGGTACAAATTGAGGCCACCGTAGAGTCGCTGATCATTTACGTGGCGCTAACGGTGCTCTACCGACATCAACGAAGCCATACCGGAGTACAACCGATGTACTGCCGTTGTAGTTCCGTTGCTTGCTCCGACAGCGCATTGGCGGAAATGTTTGATCATGTTCAAAAGTTTCTTCCGTCGCCTGCCGTTGCTTAATTTTTCGCCGATGTCCTGACGATGTACTACCGTTCCTAGCGATGTGATTCCGTTGCGCTTCCTTGCTAGTACCGATCCCCGTAAATCGTCAAATTTGTGCTTCGATATAGCTCCGACGACCCAAATCGACTAGGTGTGACAGGCCCTTTAAGTTAACGTGAGGTGCTATCGGGAGAACATATTAGATACAGTCTTTAATTGTACCACAATTCTGGTGACCATACCCTCAATAGAATAAATGTAATTATCTTACTTTTTATGAAACAGTTAATTTGATAAAACGAAGAGATATCATAATTCAAAATTATTGTCTTATATGAAATAGTAAATATAAGGTCATAAATATGTTCTCTAAATCAATGTTGTTAACATTTTTTAAGCATGTTTAAGGTCTAATAAAAAGGAAAAAAATCAAGGAAAGTTGTATCTGAAAAATGAGACTATGACAAGTAAATACAATAAAGTAGTGACTATGACAAGAAAATACAAACTTTCTCTAACATAGTAGTGTATTATTTACCGTAAGAAAATATTTAGCTCAGGTTGAATTGAAGAAATTGCCATAGTACACCCTGCCATTCCCAGTAATATCGATTATTTTCGTAAAATAGTATAAACGAGATAAACAATTTAAATAATCATATGGTTGAGAAAAGTACCACTGCTAATGGTAGGAAAACATGGGCACAAAAGCTCAATTTGAATGGTTTCAATCGGACAGATACGTGCACAACCCCTTGTAACACAAATTACTAAACATATTAAGGTTACAGTATATAATAATCTCTCATATCTTGACAGCAAATCATCCATGTTGAAATTAGAAATAGTGATTAGTCATCTCAGTACACTTTGTAACATGTAACAAGATACAAGCATTCATATTTTCTGGGAATGTTAAGAAGTACAAAGAGTTTGTACGGTAAAGAAGTATTACTAGATGCACTCGGTTCTATGTTACAATGCGTACTGTCAAGTAAAATCATTTACAAAACAACGTAATCGAGATCTCAATAGTTTGGAGGCATCATCATCAGCAAACCCAGTTATGATTTACCGACAAATGACATAGTTCCACAGTAGAAGACAACATTTTGTGGCTTTAAATGCTCGGGCAGAGAAATAAAATTACGTAAAAAGGGACATTATTGCGTGTGGTAAAATTCGATGTGCTGTCACCAGTCTTTTAATTTGCGATATTTATCGATTTGTCCTTAGCATTGACTGTTACGAATACATTTGTCCATTACAACTGATCAAATAATGACCAGGTGCGAATTATATTTGTTGTCACTTAACTAATTTAGGTAATATTTTTCGTAAATGGCCGACCATAATTAATGCATCCTTCGTACCGACATTGACTTCCCCAACCTAATAAATAAGTTACTTTTAAAGTTTATAATTAGTGTAATTGACTACTACTGATTAGCTGACATTTTCCATGTTTATTTTAAGTTAATACACGAATTAACAACGATTTGTAGTACGCATTATACAAATTTTATCATGATAATTCGTCCACTATAAAATACGTCGGGAATAAACTATGTATTTCAGTGACAGGTCACTCAAATTATCACTGAGCTTTATTTTATTTTAAAATGAGGAATGAACGTGTTTTGTTTTCATCCCAGACCATATGGAACAATACTACCTTTACACAAACATTCCTTTCTGGGAATTAAAGCAAATTAATTTACGAAATAAAATTACTTTTCTAATATAGCTACGGCTGACACACGTTTTTGGGTTCGGGCGATTACCAAGCCAACGCAAGAGTATGTATTGTCGTTTAGTAAATATTATCAACTCAGATCTCATCATAATTAGACTGTTAAAAGATCGGATTTTCCCTTTGCCAGATATTAAAAATGTTAGCCTGTCTTTAAAGTATGAATACAATTAAAATCGTTTATGTTCTTTAATAGATATAACTTATGATTATTATTGATGCTTTATTTGATAAAGACGTTAAGTTGACAGTGCTGACAAGGTGAGTGAAATCCAAAGAAATAGCGTAGGTGTAAATGCCGTATTTATACAGACGTCAAGTTGACTGTACTGACAAGGCGAGTGAAAACCAAAGAAAAAGTGTAGGTGTAAGATGAATAAATGCCGTATTTATATAGACGTCAAGTTGACAGTGCTGACAAGGTGAGTGAAATCCAAAGAAATAGTGTAGGTGTAAGGTGAGTAAATGCCGTATATATATACACGTTCAATTGATGGTGCTGCTAATGACAGTAATATTGAAATTTGGCAGTGTCGCAGTGTTGATAAAAGTAAAAGTAACCGGACTGTTTTGGCAGGGCAGTGTATTTGGACACATGATATGACACACAGAGTCTAGCAATTTGTATATAAATATAACAAATTAAAAGACGAACTAATCTATAAAATGTTAATCTGACTGATAATTTGCGTATGCCGATCGAGTCCCAATTAAATTGCAAATAATGTATGATCGGTCACGCGTCGATAACAAATAAGAATTTTGTTTTGCTGTTAAGTTTTAAGTATTCATGCACACGGTTATCACATAACAGTTTATAAACAGGAGGGAGGGGGAAGCATACGCAGATAGCGAGAATGGAGTTACCAGATATGTAAATTGGGGAGATGTCCTTGACCAGATGAGGTGGACACAAAAACACATTTTGATTCTGTGAAAACTAATCTTATCTAGAACCATTTTGCCTCTGCAAACACTTATCAACTTACTAATTAGTGCACAAACCCAGACACAATCACAAAAACTCGCGAACCCACATGGCCACTGACTTGTCTAGGTTGTCGGAAATAACGCAAAACGAAATGATCTTGTTGAAAATGAGTTGTTGCTGTGATAACGAAAGTTGGCACCGAGACAAATCCGTGAAAGCCAGCCAGGCTGACACCCTACATGCTACTATATGTAAACAGGTTTATATACAATTTTTTTCGATCGTTATTACTGTTTTGAAAAACAATTATTTAAACTACACGCACATATTCTCACCGATTTGCACTTTTTTACTATTGGAACAACTACAGTTGTACCTCACTAATCTGTACAGCACAGTCGAGTGCTTACCGAGCATGTAAGCTCAATTCATGGAAAGCTAGTTTTGAGAAAGAAAAAAATGTTCGTGGAAGAATGCACCGGCGAGGTAGGTGGCGATATTTATCCATGTGTATTATTTCTATGACATGTTAGTGATATACCTAGAACTTGTATTAGCATACTGTTTCTTATCGGAAAGACGGCTATAAAAGGGAGAAAACCTAACTACAGCCGAGTGTGGGGACGGTGATCAAGTGAGACTAGTTGCGATAACGTAGCTTTCTGGCGACGCCGAGAGATGCTTTTATATATTGCGTCGTCAGAGCTACGAAGCAGTCCTATGCCAACTAATGGAGCAAAATTAAAATTGCTAATCTGTAAGATTACAAATGATTCACAACTCATATGAGTATAATATTATCAAAATATTGCATAATTGTTGAAAAAACGAATCCTTACCAACGAAAAAACTCTTTCAAGAAATTAACGAAGTCCGTAAATAGAAACGACCACCATGACAGATGTTATCTCAATTATCCGTTCTATATATGGCCTGCGTGACCAAATAAAGTATTACTACTGATACCGCCATGTTTACTACAATTTCCATATTGGGTCATAACACCCATATTTAGACGTCTGACCTATAACGGAGGGCAGACGAACTTTCCAACATGGCGGTCAATTCTGATTTCGATTGCGCTTGCTACGTTAACTTGACAAGTTAACGATATTTTAGACACACTTTAACTTCAAGTTGTGCATGATATCAGCGGAAATAGTACATACTACATCTCTATTTATGGATGCGGACCAATGTGCTGTCAATTAATTAAAAAAAAAATCTATCAACTTTTGCTGAACTAAAAACAAAAGTAATCAATTTAAATCTTTGAAGTTTTTTTTTTTTTTTTTTTTTAAGTAAATATGTTTTCCATCTGAGAAAAAAATAGAGTGTTGCTGAGCTTTGTCGTTCGCTCTTTCTATAACTGGAACCAATAGGAGATCTTACTCTAGTCAAAAACTGCTAAAAAGATTTTGAATACATTTAGTTTGACACTCCTAGAGCATAGGTGCGAGGACCGAATTGGAAAAAGGACTGAAGCTTTGGTAAACAACTCCTCTGCATGAAGCAACCAGAGGCGTGAAACCCTCCTTTGCTTGATATATCGGACCATAAATATCAACATAGTTCATACCTTGTGAAATGTCTTTTATCATCGATAACCTCAGCGTAAAATATAAAATACCTCAACATCGGAAACAAATGTTAGCCTTTGTACGTTTGGCACTCTCACACCACTTGGCGATTAAAATGAGATATTACCTAAAACATCCTTCTTATTAATCAAATATTTTATTATACTGTTTTTCTTTAACTTCTATGTTTACAAATGGACACAGAACGACAGAGAGAGGGCACCGACTGTCACTGATGGTACATTACATATTGCTGAAGGATGATTTCCCGAAGAGGGACTGTGACGGCAAGATTTTGGAGGTCAGTCATCGCTGCCACAACAAACTGTGCTTCAGTATACAGCACATAGTCATCGATACCCATGACGCCAACCAGGCCAGAAATTACTGCAAATTACTAAACAGATGTTCCGGTTGGCATGTTCCAAGATGTCTGATGTGATCAGCAGGTACGTAATACATGTATTTTGTGTTTAGGTCAAGGTCATCCACTGTGGATGTGACACCCTACATGTATGTGTGGAAGTCTTCTCCACATTAGAGTCATACCAAATGTTTTAAAAACTGGACCAAATGACTCTCTTAACGTGATTTTAAAGAACTTGCCCACTTAGTGTCAATTAAATATGACATGGTGGGGTGTTATTTAAGATAGATCTAAACATGGAATGAATATTTCAATGGTAGCAGTATGAAGCGGATCTGAATCCGTACTACCATGAGCCAGCAGCCGGCTTTTGTGTTGATATGGACCTGTCTTTATTTGTATTAATAATCTATTTATTTATTTATTTATTTATTTTTCTTTCTTTCTTTCTTGTAAGATATATATTAAAAAATAGCAAAGACTATTTCTTAAGGTATCAATATTCTAATGTTTCATTTATTTTTCTCAATCATAACTCTGTCTTTCACATACATTTCTTAATCAATTTTACAGGCATGTAATTGAATAGTGTGTGTCTCTTATTTCTCTTCTGAATTTCACCGCAATGATTAACTTCGTGCTTTATTGTACAAATGTCTTTTTTTTGTTCTTCATCTAGGTCCTTGGACACAGAGCTTCCAGCAGTGATTGGAGACCCAATCCCACTACACAGTTCTTTAATGGCAGTTCCCGGTCCATGGTTCACAGAATAAACCGCCCTATGAGCTCTCCCTGAACAGTTACGAGTAACGTTCACTCTTGATGGGAGAGACCGCTTCAGCTGTCTGTTCACATATTTTACCTTTTGGGTCGACAGGTTCCACAGGGTCATTTCCAACACGGAGTCACCGAGACGGGCATTCACTTTCTCCATCAGTGTATTTGACACAGTTGCCTCTCCATCGCTGATCTTGAAATCACTTGGTAAGTATAAGTTGTCTGTTAGCCAGTTATTTCTTTTCTTCCCTGCACACACTAGTGATTTGGTCCTGTGCTCACAATATACACCTTGGTGATACTTCACGATTACCTCCCTTACACCTTGAGCAGCCCTCTCCTATCACTGTCTTTCATCTCAGCTGGTGTTATGTTAACATTCTGTAATCCTATCATCGTGGTGTTGAACTGTTTGTACAGTAATTAGTCTTTACTGTTGTGTCTGTTATTTGGCTCTTTTCTCTAAAGAATTGCTGGTGTCCTGTTTTTGTGTACATGAAGTCCAAAATTGAGGGGGTATAGGTCTTACAATTAAGTTATCTCCCCTGATCTTTAGACAATATGTTAATTGTTTATATTTCTGAGTAGTACAGTATCTGTACTTTAATAAAAACTAGAAATCATAAGTCAAAGTATAATGTTTATTAATATATTTAAATGTACATTTCGAAATCGATTCAATTTTCATGTCTTTTCTTGCAGGAATCTCCATCTTCAGTACCAGTAGAAGACTTGACCTACCAGCATAAGCCTTGGAGCCAACCACTTCCCATTTTAGTATCATACCGTATGGTCCTGACTTTTTCAAAAATGGTAAATTTGAAAAATATGTGGGTCCTATAGGACACAGTGAGGTCAGTGAAGTCAGTTAATGAAAATTAAATCTACATGTTGACTAAATTGCTAAGCCTAATGCCCCAGGCTAGTAAAAAATGTTAACTTTGAAACATAAGTTGGGCTTTTTTTTCTTTCTTCTTTGAAACAACCTTCAAACTATAGTTCACTAATAATTATGTTGTATCTCTCGGCTATATATGACCCCTGGAAGGGGCTAGCATGATTGTATTCTACGGTGGTAACAGACCTGCAGAAAACTTTGGTATGTGTCTATGGATGGCCAGTAGGTGTTTTTCATTATAGGACACTAATTTCAAATATTTCAATGTTATAAGGTCACCATGCTGGAGTGACAGGACCCTAGGAGCAATCACAGTTAGTACGAGTGTATCTATCGTTTCATAACCTGCAAAGAACTTAATTCATGTACTTAATTTCTAAGTACAAACAGACAAACAATAAAGAAATGATGATGTTACAACATCTCTCATTTACAAGCTTTACCTGGTCTATAGGTGACATGCAAACACAATTAAATTAGCTCAAAGATGATTCAAAATATGTATTAAGTAGTTATGAAAGATGATTCTAAATCAATATTAAGTAGTTATATATAATTATGGTTCCCATTTTGTAACCCTAAACCAGCATTCAATTTCTCCATATTCCAATATTGGAGAAGCTCTATTCCTTTTAAAAAACTAAATGATAAAATAATTTCATCTTTTACATTTTAATGTAAGAAAGCATTATATAGTGAACATATTTTGAACCTAAAGCATGATACCACTGTACCAGTATCTTCAGAATCCAGAGGCTGCAAAAGATATAAACAGGACAATTGCAATTACAACACAGAAATGATTAATACACAACAGTGATCTCACCAAGTTATACAAGAGACACATGGACCTGAGTTGTAATGCATTTATGTTCTTTGTTGTAGTGATGTACAAATCAAACAAAAACAGAACAAAAGTTCATTTAATTCAAAAAGGCTTTTTGAATTCCTTGAGAGAAATTCATAATGGGAGTTACCAACCTATATTATTGATATATCATTTTTGGCGGGTATATAATTGTCGGACATACGGTATATATTGCTGACAATTTTCAGAAAAAAATGATAAAGTGGAGGAATGAACAACACGGGGGTAATGAAATAACAATTTCAGATATAGCGACTTAAGACATAACCATCCATGAAGAGTGTTTGGTTCTAGTCTATCTGGATCTGAAGAGGATGATTATTGAAATTTCAGCCAATTAACCGTCTTTGGCCCCTCCCAACAGGCCCTAGGGAAGGACCAGATCCTGAATGTTCATACCATCAAAATTCAGTCACATGATACAAAAATGTAGTAATTCCAAACAACTTTGAATTTGTACCCAACAGTGTTATTTCCCCATATAAACTACAGTAAGGCCAAAACAAGGTTTACATTTGCTTCGGGAACCAGATCATGACCTACCTTGTTTGTGTCCTGTGGACCTTAGGGAACATTTTATCACCTACTTTATATCCATGGAGATCATTTTAATAGTCCGGCAAAGCTTACATGCATTGTTATGGTCTTGGGATCCTGACCAAATTTCTTCACAGAATAATAACAATTGAAATGCATAGAAATTCATTTTTCTTACATTTGTAATTACACTGTAAGTATATATTGATCCATACAAATTAAAAATAATCAAATAAAATTGCCTGCTTACTGACCAAACCTATTTTTCTCTGGAATGTTGCCTCAAAATCATATATTTTGGTTTTAGCCTAAACATTGACCCTTTCTCAAGGAAGAATGAATGATCCAGAGGCAGCAAAATATTCATAAACTTTAAATAGGCCTACAGGACCCTTCCATCTATAAAGAGTGTTGGCTTTTAGCATATCGGTGCCTAAATAAGAAGACTGTTGACAATTGAGTCAATTTGACCTCTTTTTGGCTCAGATGAGATCCGCATGTAATTAATAAATGTGGCTTGCATTTGACTAGCTTAAGTTCACAGATCATAAATGAAATACTCATTGCCTACCAAGATGTTCGAATGTCCTGTTGTTGTATGAATGCAGTAAAGAACAAATTAACAAGGATACATATATTTATATAAAATGTACCAAGTAATGGGAAATGAGTTGTATATAACCAGTTGTTTATGTTTGTATATGTTTGCAGTATTTACAAAATTTCAAGTTGTACTAATATTTCCACCAGGATTTGAACCTGGGTCTCCCACTACAGAGTGGCGAGTGTGATGACCATTACACTATAGAAATATATATAGCACAACTGACCTTTTCTTTCAAGATTTTTTTTCATTTTTAAAATGTTTTCACCTTTGCATTTATATTTACATTTTCCCTTTGCTTTTCTTATCACATTGGAAACTAATTGAATTTTACGATCGGCGGCGTGGCACGTGTGTGTATTAACCTCTACAGTTAAGAAAGCATCGCAACACATTATCTTTAAAAATACTTAAGTAAGCGACGATGTATGTTCCTCTTTTGCATAAAGAATAGATCTTTCGATCCAAGTGCGACATGTATGTGAAAGTGACGATTTGTTTATAAAATATCCCTGGCGCGGGTCGCTTATTTCTCGCATGTTATAGAGGGCCGGAGTTCTGTCGTTAATCGACGCCAGACCGATTCGGACTAACGTGTGTAAAGAAATCTACTGATCGTGAAGCGTCTTCAAACTATATCTCTAAAATTAATCTGAAAAGTGATCGACATCAGAAGATATGTTATGCATATGACTATAATAACATACTTAATTGGATGCACAAAACCAATACATCAAAAAGTTAAAAGCTTTTAAGGGTGCCTGAGTTATGAATTTATTTAGATTTGCTCAAGACAAATTAATATTAATGATTTCAGCTTCTGAAACCAAATCTGACTTGTTCACAGCTGCAAGACTTTTAACTCACCTCCAATACAATACAGTCAAAACCTGCCATACTACATTTTACATAATTTTGTGAATTAAATTTCGATGTCTAAGGCTATGAATGCAATTAACTTATTAAAGCAGTGCTCGTCCTTGAAGTTGTTTACCCAACAACTCAAATATCTAAACACCTCACGAACGGGATATTTTAAAAAAATGTATCCTGACTGGACTTGATCTCTGAGGAAGTGTTACATCAAAAGTCTAATGTAGGTGTTTATGACCAGGTATCTCAATGGTCTATGATAAGTATTTGTAAACAGGTATCTCAGTGGTCTAGTGAAAGTTTGTAACCAGGTATCTCAGTGGTCTATAGTAAGTTTTTGTGGCAAGGTATCTCAGTGAACTATATTATCTTTTGTGATCAGGTATCTCAGTTGTCCATAGGTAGTGCGTCTGTTACTGTTTGTGACTAGGTTCATGTAACTCAGTGAACTATAATTAGTGATTGTGACCAGGTATCTCAGTGGTTTATAGTATAATTAGTGTATGTGACCAGATATATCAATGATCTATAGCTAGTGTTTGTGACCACATAGCTAAACTGACTATACGTGTTGTTGAACATTGACTTAAACGTTACATATAATCAGTAGTTCAATTTTTCATTTTCATATTTATGAACTGATTATTTCACACGTTTCGAAAAGTGAAACATATAAAAATTAGTCTAAGTCATGGCCCTAGGTCTACTCTAATTCCGTGGTGAAATGACGAATCATATCTACATGTAGCTTATTTTTTCCAAATCTCGTGAGCTACGTCCGCTTAATACCTTTCGACTTATAGGTCAGAACAGGGAATTAGATTGCTATCGAAGTCGGTGCTAGAATTGACCATTTTTGGCCAGTAAACCTGCTTACACTATTCTGATACCCAATGATTTCATCAGAGAGAACAACTAAAAAGACGATTTACACTCTAAAGTGTTTTTACCTAGGGGGCATATGCACATCTTTTATAATTATTCATGTTTTTTGTAATATTTGATTTTGAGCACACGGCTTTTTCCCCATAACAAACATTCCAAAGGTTGGCAAGTATGCATTTATCATTTATTAATATGTATTATTTGTTTACAAAAAATAGGTGCAATAAACGCCTTAATTAAATACAGATACAATTAAAGGGTAGAACAAGTATTAGAAATAATAACGTTAATGGTAAAAGACAGTGTACATGTAAAGGGGACTTAATGGAATGTTTGATGCTAGTAAAAAAAAAAAAAAGTTTCGTTGTTTTTAACTAAATAGAAGAGACAAAACTGATGAAATAACTTGTCAAAATAAACTTTTTTCAACACGTCTAATAATAATATCTCGTCGTCAGAAAGCTACGTTATCGCAGCTAGATTAAAACCACAGGGGTTCATTACACCTGTGTATGTTTATGTGTGTTGTGATCGATATCAGTGAAGCATATGTGTATTTCAGACTTGTGTAACGAACCTCTGTGATTGAACCGACTGACTTGAAGAAAATCGCATCAGGGTGGGGAGGGGGACGGGGAGTCATGTTGTGACCAGAGACATATAAAGCCAGTAGTATATACGTCTCTGTTGTGACACATAATTCGAACTGACAAAGTAGCTAGGCTACGCATACTTACTTTGAACCTACACATGCGAGTACATACATGTATCTCAGGCGGCTCATCAGCATTGTCGTTGATAAACAAAGAAATCCTTCGTCTGACCGGTTCTCCTTTGCACTAAAGTTACTAGACTTGCACAGGCCTAGCTTTCGAGAAGCCGACGGTTTCTTGTTGAAAGAGTGACAAACACCATAACCATCAATACCACAACTACCATCACCACCACCACCATCACAACCACCGCCACCACCACCACCATCGCCACCACCACAACCACCACCGCCACCATCACCACCACCGCTCCAACCGTCACCATCACCACCACCGCTACCACCACCACCACCATCACCACCACCACCACCACCACCACCANCACCACCACCACCACCATCACCACCACAACCACAACCACCATCACCACCACCACCGCCACCGCAACCACAACTACTACAACTACATCGTCGTTGCTGGTTTTTAAGGATCGTTATGATAAGGTGGTGATGGTGATGATGATGCAAGTAGTATATGCTTTTAAGATCAGTTGTATCTTACCCGGCAATCACCAACAACATTACAACAAACGCCACCACCAACACAACCAACCCATTAAGCATTACCACCATCATCACTGCCACTAGTAACACAACAGTACCACTATCAACACCACTACCACCACGACCACAGCCATCATCACCAGTTACAACTACTAACAGCATCACCTGTACCACCACCATCACAATGGCAACAACCGCCACACAACTACAAACAACTTCAACAGTACCACCATCACCACTTCTAACACCACCACAACAACAACCGCAACCATCACCATCACCACCACCTCCAACAGCACCACCATCACCACAACCATCACCATCACAACCACTACCATATCGACACCACTAACACGAAGATCACCATCACAACTGACACTATCATAAACACCACAACAACCAGTAACCTCGATCGCCAGCGCCACAACCACTACCACCATAACCATTACCACCACAACCGCCACCACCAGCTCCACCAACGCAACCACCATTACAACTACTAAAAACATCAGCACAACCACCATAATCATCACCACTAGCACCACTACAACAATAATAACCACCACTACTACAACCACTACGACTATCACAACCACCAGCATCAGCACCACAAACATTGCCGCAACCACCACAACAATCATCGCAACCACCATTACCACTTACACAACCACAACCACCACCGCTTCAATAACTGCATCCACCATCACCACCAGTACCAACTCAAACACAATCACAACAATTACCACCTCCACCACATTAACCAGAACTTCTACAACTACAATTTGTATCACCAGTACATCAACTTTCATCAACTTTCATCAACTTTCATAACCACCACCACCACCACCACCACCACCACCACCACCACCACNACAACAATCACCACCATCACCACCACCACCACCACCACCACCAACACCACCACCACCACCAACTGACACAACAAACACAACCACCATCATTCCTACGAACTTCTTCAACACCTACATCACTATTACAATCACCACCATCATCACCACCATCAACACCACCATCAATACCTCGACAACCAACACAAACCCCACCACCATCACCAACTACTCCACAACCACAACAACAACCACAACTACTATAACTAAATTGTGTATCACCAACATCACCGTTTGCACAACAACAATTATCACCATTACAACCATCACAACCACCACCATTACCACTATCACAACCACCAGCATCAAAACCACTACCGCAACCACGACAACAATTACCGCCACCAACATTACCATAACAATTACCACCACCACTATTGCAACTACCACGACAATCACCACCACTATCACAACCACCAGCATCAAAACCAAAACAAATATAACTATAACACAACCAGCACCATCACAACTAACACACTCACCACAACCACCAAAACCACCAAAACCACCACCATTACCATCATCATCATCACCACCAACACTAACACCACCATCACCATCACTATCACCAGTACAACATAATCATCACAACCACCACAAACACCACCGACTCTTCCATCAACACCTCCAACCCCACCTTTACTATCTCAATCACCATCAACATTGCCAACAACACCTCCACAAACACCACCATCCAGCATTGCCACCTTCACAACAATCACTATCACCAATACCACTACCACTTCCATTAATACTTTTACCACGACAACCAACATCACCATTACCACCTCCAACACCACAACCACCATCATCATATATTGCCTCGCGCATGAATATTTGTATGATGTATACCTTGGGCATGAACAATTAAAGTAGTTCGCAAAAATGGCTACAAGCGTGTTGTCGCATTTACAGACACAACAGAGTGATTTAAGTTTAGCAATAGGAATCTGAGCTGAAAGTAAGATTTTTTATTGTTTCGATTTTTTCCCAGGAACAAACTGTCGCGCAAGGATAAATACAATGAACACCGTGAATCTGACCACGATTGAGTTATTTTCGGAAGTTTTTGGGAGGAATCAAGGCGTGAATTTATTTGTTGATTGAATGGGAATCTGACTACAGTCGGTAGATTCTACAACAGCCTCGTTTTTTTACATGTCGTCAGAAACTGAGGAAACCGTGGCTGCGAGACGCGTGATACTGATATCGTTTGAAGTGAGTGATCTTGCGATGGAGCACAGGGGTTCGTTACAAATGTTTGAAATACAGATATGCCTTGTGTATGTTTATGTGCCCTGTGACTCATATCAGTAGGTCTATATCATATGCGTCAGTAAGTCTATAGCATATGTGTATTTCAGACATTAGTAACGAACCCCTGTTCATCTCTACAGTGTAACAGACGATATTTCTGATGAATTTCATGAGTGTCAAAATAGTTTCCATTGCCGGCATTGGTTATTTTAACCGATGTGCATTTTGTACGATATTGCAGACCTTGGTCTTGTTTTTGT
Source organism: Mizuhopecten yessoensis (assembly GCF_002113885.1). Taxonomy (NCBI): domain Eukaryota; kingdom Metazoa; phylum Mollusca; class Bivalvia; order Pectinida; family Pectinidae; genus Mizuhopecten; species Mizuhopecten yessoensis. The sequence goes on along the minus strand of NW_018407244.1, from coordinate 49,431 downwards.
TGTAATACAAGTATTTCCTTTTTTCTTTTGCACATTTACATTGTCAAGTCACATAATGCCCAGCGATATTTCAGCAGCCGTCATGTTTATTTACACTGGATATTGTAGTACCGGTCGATGTTGTATTAATACGCTACGAATTATGTCTCGTGGTGCATGGTATTTAAAGTCCCATCAACGACACAGATTTCAAATAGCATATATAGTAACAATGCCATGCAAATGTAAATATTTTTGTAGAAACGGAGGGTGTGACCCCCCTTGGGGCAGAGAAGCGGGGAAATAGATGAAATAGGGAAAATAGATGAAAAAACTTTCAAAACCGTATTCTACTATAGGGATTCATTCCTATGGATGATAGTAGGGTAAATATTTAGTTAGAATTGTGAAACAAAACTCAAAGGCTTATAATCACTTTTATACATTAAGCAAACAGATAATCATCGCAATGTGCACATCAATGAATAATTAAAGAGTGGTATGTACATGACGTCTTTGCAAAGAGCCTAAAATGCAGACAAAAAGAGGTGAGTTTTTATGTATTCTTATATTTGGCCAGGGTATTTGACTTTCTAATAGCAGATGGTAAGATATTCCACAACGTTGCCGAAACCCTCCGACCGCAATAATCGTGACGGCTGAATCAAAATGGAACGTTTGACTCAGCCAATAATTTTGTTCATAATTGAGCTAAACAAATGAAGCAGTGCTTCAGGACATATTTAAATATTTGTGTAGGCAGTGGATCAAGCTCACAGGACTTTGATTGCGAGGTTATGATGATATTGCGCAACTCGTCCTTGATTGTTGGTGAGAGCTTTGTCAATGGTTCCTCATCAAATTTAATGTCAGCAGTAGAGATCACTTCCGATATATTTTTCCGATCGAGCTGATTTTTTTCCAGAAAATAATCAATGAACTTGTTCACCTTTCTGACCCGTGTAGTTTTTGGGGAGTCTGAACAGCTGTCTATGGTCCTTACTACATTCTTCAATTCTTTCGAAATAATAAGCCTTCTTTGACTGAATGAGAAGTGAACCAACTAGTCGACATTGACTCTATAAATGTTGGTTGATTTTCCTTATAACACGGGGCATTCAGACACCGAGCGACAGTTTGAAGACACTAAATTCAGAGTAATAACTGACTTACAGAAGATCTTTCGATACTTTTGTTGCGTTTTTTAAAAGTGAATACATGATAGATTTATAAACGTCTGTGTGATAAGCAATTGGCGGCCTCGTTTCCAGATGAATTAGTGGCAGTCATTAATAAATCATTTCACATTATAGCTCTAACGGGCCACCGTAAATGTCTACCGGCTTGTCGCCTCACTGAATCTATGTGAACAAAATACAGTTGGTATGATTAAAATATAAGGTTCATTTTATCATAACAAAGAGTATCGGATTTTGTTTGCATCTGATTTGCAGCTAAAGCATTTCAGTGCATGAATAATGTAAAACTTATTCACTGGAGTTTAAAAAGCTGTTGACCTTCAACAAGATGGCAGACATTACGACAGGTATTACATAATATGAGGTAAATGCGTTTAACTTCCCGCAACATCTATCACAGTCTCAGTATTTTGTGAACACTGGTTTGTTTATAAATCTCTTTTCGGATCCTGTTGTGGTCTTTTAATTTAGATTCAAGTTACTTTGTTTTATTGTATATCAAATATGTTTACTCACCTGCCTCGAAGTGTCTGTAATGCTATGCTGTTATATCGTAAATCAGTAGTCTATTAACTATTTTTATGTACCTCTTAATATTTGACCAGCAGATATCTTGAACGATTACGGAACACTTACTTTTAAGGTAACTGTGGTCTTGCAGGTAAACGTTTCAAACAACATTATACAACAAAATCACTTGTGCATGCTATAAAGACCAGTAGTTCAATTATTTATATGGAAAAAACCCTGGAAATTTAGTCCAATAGTCATAGCATAGAAATAAGTACTCATAAATGGTATTTTTTTATATGTATTCGGGGTTTAGATAGACTTTCGGTAAAAAGCAAGACATTATATAATAATATATGAATAAATAGATTGATAGATAAATCAATCAATAAATATTAGGCATGTTGTACATTGAACTACTACTCATTTGAAGTCATGTCAGCTCATATATTACATGTACACTTAGGAAGTTTTAAGACACCACAGACAAAATCCATCCCCCAGTGAGATAGATAGTTGGGTTGAGAAATCGTGCCGGGTGGGAAAACGTGTCACCTATGCCATCTGTTTTGCACGATTTCTCACCGCGTGAAAAAATGTGTCTGGTGAGAAATCGTGCCGTAACTAACGTCAATCCAGCCAAGCGTTTTACTTGACAATAAAGCAACATACTAAATGTATTTTGTCAACAATTTATAAACGATCCAGGAACACTGACCAATGACCGATTGATGTTATCGTTCAAGATGTGTTACCTGCATTTTTATTTCGTTTTACTCCTTAAGGAAAACCGATCTTTTTTTTAACAGATTGCTTTGTTTTATTGCGGCTAACTATAAACACTCACATTGACAACGCAGAGGTGGACGCACAGTCGAAAAATTGCCGATCAACATTATATTATAATATGAAGAAGAATGGCATGTATATGTAATGTTATACTACCTTCAGATCAATGTCATCTTCTTAAATATCTGCTCTCAATGTACAAAGGTTTTGAATACAATGTGAATCACGTACGAAAACTTCAAAAGTTACCCTTTTTCCAAATGTAATGTACAAACCATTACTGGATAGTGCGGTAAACAGTTGGATATTTTAAAGTAAAGCAAGGGCTTATTTGGAAATTATTCAAATAAAACAAAACTAAAAGAATGATTTCTTTAACGATATTATGTGCATGTATAGATGTCGACAGCTTATTTTGAAAATCGCAAAAAGGCAGGAAATCCGTATACAAAAAGGTGTTTATTTTTTCAAGTTATTTAAATTTCTAGGCAAAATAAAATCCAGCAGAATTAAATTCTGTCAAAAACCTAAGAATCGGTCTAGTGTCAGTTCTTTGCCAACTCTAATAATCTGAAGAAAAATCATAGAAATGTATACAACAGTATTTTTGAAACTCTTAAGTAATAAGGTCTATCCGTTCTGTAAAGGGGCTAGTACAGGACGGGACTGTGCATTGTGGCGATTACAGGACGGGACTGTACATTGTGACAATTACAGGACGGGAATGTACAGTGTGACGAAAACAGGACGGGACTGTACATTGTGACGTGTACAGGACAGGACTATTCATTGTGACAATTACAGGACGGGATTGTACAGTGTGACGAAAACAGGACGGGGCTGTACATTGTGACGATTACAGGACGGGACTGTACATTGTGACAATTACAGGACGGGACTGTACAGTGTGACGAAAATAGGACGGGACTGTACATTGTGACGTGTACAGGACAGGACTATTCATTGTGACAATTACAGGACGGGATTGTACAGTGTGACGAAAACAGGACGGGACTGTACATTGTGACGATTACAGGACGGGACTGTACATTGTGACCATTACAGGACGGGGCTGTTCATTGTGACGATTACAGGACTGGACTATCCAGTGTGACGATTACAGGACAGGACTGTACAGTGTGACGATTACATGACGGGGCTGTTCTTTGTGACTATTACAGGCGGGGCTGTACTTTGTGACAATTACAGGACGGGACTGTACAATGTGACAATTACAGGACGGGGCTATACAGTGTGACGATTACAGGACGGGGATATACAGTGTGACGATTAAAGGACGGGCTGTACATTGTGACGATTACAGGACGGGACTGTACAGTGTGACGATTACAGGATTCTCGCAAGTAAGGAGCGGTCACTTTTGATTGCCTTTATCAAGGTAACAGGATGCTTCTAAATTTACATTGACGGACGATTCGGTATTTATTAAACTGTTTTATAAAAGTTAAATATCTTGGCCAAATTTCATCCAAGAGCTCTGACTGAAAAGCACTGTTTTACCTGATCAACATATTATTGAACTTAGCCTTACCTGTGTTGGAGACCGTTATCCAGACCCTGAGTCGAAAAGAAATTCGTCGTCAAGGCCACCGTGACATCTTCAGGTGTGTATTTTAATTAGTAATACAACTGATGCTTTTTGGTTATAAAAGTTATTTCTTTAAATCGTAGAGCTTGAATACGTTAATAATTGCTGTCCTGACTTGTTTTGAAAAATAGTTTTAATACTCTCCACCTAATGAGGGTAGATTGAGTTAACAGTGTTGAGTGTAACCTTCATCTAATTACAAGCATTCGACGTACAGTCAACAAAATACAAGACAATAATGAGAACGAAAAGGGCTTTGTATGTATCTTATTAATTACTGGATATCTGGCAAGAATTGTATATATCATAAAGTGCATCAAACACATTGCACTTTTGATTGATGCTATATGGAACAATATGAAAACGGATAAAACAAGCAGGATACATTGCTTTAGTCAAAGAGTGTGCACAATTTACAACAAATTCATACTATCGTTTTTTTTATCTCATTCTTCTGCCTTTGACAGCAATTTTGTTCCTGATGAGAAATTTCTTCCTCAAAAATATTTTTTTGTAAAGGTAATACAATTCCCATTAATAAATAAGGCTTAGATGAAATATATGAGAATAATCACATATAAAATGAACTACAATAATTGTGACATTAAAATTGCCATATCATTTAATTAAAACACAAATTGTGAAACAGGACTTAACAAAATACAACAGTACAACTGTTAACTGGTCTGATATAAAGAGTAAATATGATCTTGATATAAATATGCACCTTATCCATTGACGTCTGCAAAACAACTAGCTTCATGTAACATAAGTACAATATAC